>NW_026606100.1:1090000-1145000 GCF_029834395.1 Sorex fumeus
CTCTCCACTCTTTCACTTCTTGTTATCTGCCTCTCTTTGTGTTTGTCTCCCTGTCTCTGTCTCTGTTTCTCTCTATCTCTGTCCTAATTTTCCCTTATTTTCTTGTAGGTGAGTGAAAACATAATGGTGATCTGAGCATCAACTTCCCTTAGCTATGGTGAAGATTCAATGAGATGTAATAACTCTAAAGTGCCACCTGATAGTCCTTGAACCTGCAGCACCTACAATTCCTCCTATTCATGGTTCTGATTCAGAACCCTCCTTACATAATTCTCTGCCTCAGGAAATCTGTCGGGTCTGTTTGTATCACTTGTCTCGTGGACAATGCAAATATATCAATAGAAATTCTCTCTTCAAATGCTGAGATTAAAAAAGATGTGTGTGGAGGTGGGGGGCACTGTTTTTTTCAAAATAAAATAGGTCGAGGTCATACTGAAGATCTCTGAAATGTAATCTCACCCCTTGCAACAATTTAGCTCTTTAACAGTGAAGGTCCAGCCCATCTAAATTCAAGAAAACTATTTTATACACTTTACAGTTTATTATCCCTGCTGCTTTAGCTGACTACAGCCACATCCAACCTCCTCTTCCTGGGGCAATCACTGTGATGAGAAGGAAGATTGGACCATGAGTTCATATAATGTGGGTACAAATCCACTTTTGATCTTAAATACAAATACTGGTACAAGGTCAATGAACCATTGTTTAACTTAACTTAGGGGCTGGAGCTATAGCACCGCAGTAGGGTGTTTGCCTTGCGTGCAGCCAGCCCAGCGGAACTGGGTTCGATTCCTCCGCCCCTCTCGGAGAGCCCGGCAAGCACCGAGAGTATCTCGCCCACAGGCAAACTGCCTGTGACATATTCAATATGCCAAACACAGCAACAACAAGTCTCAAAATGAAGACGTTACTGGGCCCGCTCGTTCAACTTAAAAATGTACAAATTTAAAAAAATAGTTTCTGTGGTTTACAAATTATTAGTAGTATTTTATGCATAAACCACACTCTCCACCCCTAACTTGGTTTTGCTGTCTACATACAGGAGATAATAATACTGATGCATAAATTTTGTTCTACAGATTAAATGTATTGTATTAGAGGCCTAGTTCACACAGGAACAACACATAGTAGGAGCTGGGAAAACGTTCTCCTCCATTTCCCTTGAGAGGTACATGAGCACAGAAAAAATTATAGACACACATATATGTGCACAGTCATATTTACTGTGATTTAACTCCAAATTCCTTCTCCCCCCAGAGGACAGTCAAATATACTCCAGGTTAACTTCTTTTCATCAGAATGCCCCTAAGAACTGTGGTATGCCAAGTTCAGACTGCTCTGGGAGCACAATGTACTAGTTTATCAGTCACATGACACCAGTTCTCATTGGTTACCAAAAAGCATTCCACTGGCCCTAGGCTTCTGATTCCTTTGTGCCCAGTAGTTAGGGCTCTGGGACCCTGTGGATGCACAGAAATCCCTCCTTGAAGATAGGTAAACTCTCTTGTATTCTTCCAGAAAATGGGAGAATAGTTCCCCTTTCCACAAAATCCACAATCCTCCCTCCTTTTACCAGGACTGCAAATTGCTCTGGGATTAAGAGAAAACATCCCCTATTTGTCTTGCTTTCCTCAGAAGTACTTTGCCTCTTAAATCTTTATCATGAATTTGGCAGCCTGGAGAAGATAAAATTAGGAACAAATCCATCTTACAGCTCAGGAAGCTCAGAGCCTGTGACCTTCTTGAATGAGGAAAAGAGGAAATGCATAAACGTTAATTAATGTCTCAGAATTTCTCCTGTTCCAATAATAATCACAAATATTTAAATAGCTAACCTTTAGTAAGCCCCGCAAAGAATTTTAAAGAAAATGAAAAAAAGCAGCCCTACAATCAAAGACTAAACTTGCAAACAGCTTTATTTCTTCCTTTCACGTGCCATTTCTGTTTACTCTATCTCCTGGGGATCAGGCAGAAAAAAATGCATAGTTTGCTCCTTTCTTGATAAGGTTAGGGAGCACTTTAAAGACACAGTAAAATTTCCAATGTGTATGTTTCTGCAGCATTTTGCAGAAATCTCTTCACCTAATCACCTTTCCCTCAAAAACTGTGGTAGGTCAACTGCCCTTTGCCAGGTGCTAGAGCCCACAACCATAACTCTTTCCCTTCTCTGTCCTCACCTTCTCAGTGACTGATGTTTCCATAAATGTCTCTGAACCAAGTGCCTAACTCAGTGCATCCACACCCTGTACAATTCTCAGTTTCTTTAAGAGGGAGCTCACACTGTGATCCTTTGTGTTTATCCAAGGACCCAGAGTTTTCTGGACTCTGACTCTGACTTTTTTTTTTTCGAGAAGCACACGAATGTCTGACTTCATGGGAATTGGCCTGCTCCCTATTTCTATCTTCTTTCTCCTAGTGAACAACAGGGTATTATGTGTACAATGTTCCAAACAACACACTCTCTACCAGACTGCCCCTTCACTGAGTTCACCACAATCTCTCCAACTTGGTAAACTCAGTTCTGTAATTAATTGCCTTTTAATAAGAAGCTTCCTAGTTATTTACTTATCACGTCCTGGCTTCTTGGCCTCCACTACCTATCAGTTTTATCATAGAACCTGGATTGGCTGCATGTGTCTTGGGCACCATGACCCATAGTTTAAAAAGCTAGTGCCCTGGCTTCTAAATTCTGGGTCAGGGACAGAGGACTCTGCCTGTGATTTAATCCTGTTCCCAGGGCAATTTGAATCCTGGGATATGAAAAGTATTCAGAAATGATTCAGTTGGGACAGCTAACCACATTTTAGTGCAGGGCACCCAGGTGCATGGTTAGCGTTCAGTCTTCTTCAGTGGGACAGAAAATTGGGACACAAGCTGAGAATCCACTGAAGTTACACTATGAGGGGGATAAAGAATTCCAGCTAATTGACTCTATCGATGTCACCCATGGGCAAGAAAATTCTTTCTGCTCTTGAGAAATTAGCCCACTTGGACCCATGGCTTGAAATTTTTTTCAATCACATGGTGACTGACTTGTGATATCCCAGAGGGTAAAACTGAACTTGACACCACATTAGACAACCAGAAATCTCCCACCAATGTCCTTCTCTGCTTCAGCAGCTGCGTAATTAAAACCTTAGCATGGCTGATACTTTGTGCCAGAGTTGTTATTTAGTTAATGGCTCCATTATCATTAGTCTCACAGTCACTTGTGTGAGCCACTACAAACAAACTCTTCACAGCAGACACCCTTTTCCAGAGGGAACTATTACCACAAACTGAACTCTATTTGCCCCACCACTGTCCATAACCTCATCAATGTGGGTAGCCCAATGGATCTGTGCAAAGGAGTCTAAATATTTGAATCACATCCCGGCTTCTCTAGCTCTAGAATATTTGGAAAACAGGGGAGAGGGTATGTGTAAGTTAAGGAAGAACACCACCTGCTTCTTATGCATTTGCTATCGGAAGGGTCACAGACTAATGTCATTGCTCTTTCCAAAAGTTAAGATCGTTCATCTATTCTAAGCACCATCAACTGACAGTTAATTGATTGATGAAGCTCCTATTTGCCTGATTTCTTCCCTCACTGTGCATCTAATATATCTCATAATCTGCCAAGATCTCCCATTTTATCCTAGAGAAGACATGTCCCTGGAACATGTGGTGAGGACTGGGAGGCTGTGGAGAGGGTGAGCTAAGGAAGTCAGGCCCAGGTCCCAAGCTGACTGCCTGGGAGCCAGGTCCTGACACTTAGATGCTCTCTCCACAGCAGCAGAGAAGGCTGGTTCTTTTAGTTCCCTGTGATATAAATATCCTGGATATCATGTGCATGTGAATTCCTTCTAATTTAATTGTTAGTTTGGATTCAGCTGTACAATCAGCCTTCCCTCCATTGAGTCAATTAACTCCTGAAAATGCTCTGGGTGCTTCTCAGGACTATAATTATCACTTAGTGTCAAAAAAATTGAAAAGTGGAAAGAAGCAAACTTTAGCCATATGACTTGGAGGTGAATATCAGACCCTCAGGGGGGGAAATGTCTATCCAAATTCTTCATATAACCTTATTTTTATTTAGATACCATACTTTTCAGAATATTATAAATTGGTGTGTTTAGAATAATGATTGAAGCATTACCTAATTCTCACTGGCAGAAACACCCCAAAATTCTTAGTTGCTTTATGTGCAGACTGGAATCATTCTCCTCATTCTCCCTGATTCAAAAGGCACAGGTGAGTGAGGATAAATATTAACAATTAAGGCATGTAATTACTCTAACTATTAAGGTCTAATTCACGCTATAGACATAACAGCACATTATTACTCTACTTGATAAAACATTTCTCACTAGTTGAACAGGGAATTAATTTTCGGCAACTCATTACCCAGTGTCTGTCCCTATCGGTGTCACCTTTCAGGGCAATCCTTTTCAAGATTCACACAGTGATATGATCACATCTATTTACTGTGACTATATTACTTGGTTTGCCCAATACATCTGCTTTGTAGGGGTAAAGCTTGAACAAATTTGCATACAGACACAAGCTCGAATTCAGGGACATGAGAGCTTTTTTCTTCCCGGCTCTGCCTTGAAGTAGCTGCCTGAATGAGTCACTTTAAGCTTTAGGATGTTCCCGAATGACATCCTCTATAAATTATCACACAGAGTAGGGCCTAATTTGTATCAGTTCCTTCTCTCACTGAATTTTCAACATACTACTTAAATAACAATATAAACTAATATGGTCAAGGGATAACTCATACGCAGATCTTAATCTGATCCTTGTTCTGCTGCTTGGTGGTTATTTGAAAAAAAAATTGTTAATGCGGCTGCCCCATGCCATCTATGTCCTTGGGCATTTATGGAAAGAGAAAGAGCAGTGTAGATACTACTCTTGACAAATACTTCAGCCAGAATTTAATGCTGCTACTGTACTTAGGACAAAGGACAAGTGATCAAAGTAGACTAATTACAATGACTTATAATCCCTCTCCAAGCCTGTGCTTGATATTTAAGCTGCCATGTGAATAGATGAGAAGGCTGAAGAAATAACTGTATGCCATCTGTCTAAAATTTCAAAGCAGGAGCAAAATGTGCTTGGAGGGTAAGTCATAGAATGATTAATTAAAACCTTAAAAGTAGCACCCACTTGTCAATTCCTGAATATGACCAATGCTAAGGAGGACAAGAATGGCACTACAGCTAGAATCCATCAATTCAATGAGAACATTCCAGGACAAAGAGAGTTTTTGGTATTCACTTAGAAGCCAACCTCTTAATAGATTTGATTTTTCAAATATATATATATATATATATATATATATATAAAACTGGCATGCATTTTAGAATGTGCATTCCTTATCAATTGGCATGACAATTTTTGCATTAATTGTATTCATCTTTGAACCCTGGAGAATGTCACGAACAAAATGAGTGCTCAAAGGTCACTATTGTTGAAAACAAAGATAATATAATGAATTACAGTGAGAGGGCTTAGAAACCCTTTCCTAGAAAAGTTTCGCTACTTTGTCCTAAAAGGAGCTTGCATACACTCATTCAGCCACATCCTCTGAACAGACAGAAGAGCAGAGAATGCTTGGAGAGTTGCCTCCAGTCGAGTTGTGACTCTGTCATAGGAAAAAGGTTGCCTGTAATGAGCTGTTTGTCAGGAAAAGTCTTGGATGCTCACAGTCTGCTCTTCCTGCTCTCAGAACCAGAAGTGAGCTGGCATACAGTGCCATCATCCAGGGCCTCGCAACAGAGTGAGCTGCACTTTCTCTGTGTTTGTTTTCTCCTCACCCATGTTACATGTCTCCTGAATTACCATCGACAAGAACTCAGACAAATCAGTCCTGGTTTCTTCTTTGGATGCTGTTGGAAAGAAACTCGTACAGGAGGGGGAGAATGACTAGATTTTTTAAGATTGTCCTAAACCTTTATTCCAATGACTAAAGGAAGGGCAAAGTTGACCTGGAAGCGTCTCTGTTGACATTCAGTTCCTTGGAAGGGATTTATTAAGGTTTTGCTGTTGTTGTTGTTGTTCCTGAGGCATGTCTGGGGGTCTGGAGTATGATACTAAAACAAAGATAGTTTATGATAAAAAGGGAACACTGATGTTTTACTATGCAGCTTGGTTCTGTTCACATGATATGCCTGTGGTCTCTATGTTCCAGGCTGAGAGCAAGATTCAGGAAAGAGGTGAAAACATGTTTAATAGAGAAGGTAGAGGTTCTGTAGAAGAGAAAAAAAGTGCAAAGGTGAAAAGATAATTGGTGTGATTTGTTTTTAATAGATACAAAGACATTATTTAAAAAAAGTGATTTCTTCACTCTAGGAGTGACTTCAAAGAGATCCTAAACACTGTTTAGAGTGGTGGTTTTTAACCATTGGTCACTACAAATGTCCCGTTTGTGCCACTGAAGATAACTTTCTTGCAGAGCCAAAATTGCAGAGGGCAAGGGCAACTGTGCTTTTTTAGCACTGTGGAGACTACCAACACCTAATACCAGGATACCAGGGAATGAAAAACCCACTAACACCCAGCAATTGATTAAGGTACAGGATTAATGATAGCAGTAATCACAGTGCCTGATTGAGAAATTATGATGAGACAGGCATAATGCCAAGTGTAGAAATACAATACAATGCAGTGATTATGACGATGAATTTTGGACTCGGACAATTTTGGGTTCCAGTCTCAGTTTCACTAAAATAGCTGTGTGACTAAAGAGGTCTCTTGCATTTTGTGAAAAACCAGGGCATGGTATGTGAATAGCAGGAAGAAAAACATGCCCTACAGTGACCCTTCTGTGCAGCATCAATATCATCAAATTCAACTCTTATAAAATTATTTGAGTTTATAACCTTTTCTCTGCTCAATAAATGAGAAAACCAAAGTAGCAGTTAACTTACTGAGATTCATGCATGTGGTTAATGCAGAGTCAAGTTCAAACCAGGTTTATCTGACCTCAAAACCACTTGGCTTTTAAGCCATACATTATCTTCCCCACATCCTTTCTCATAGCACAGAAACCAAATTCCATTGTACATTGCACATTGTTTTCTTTCCACATTAAGCTATTGTAATTTGAGGCAATTTAATGTGATGCTTAATTTAGATATTTTCTTTGCATGGTAATGTTTGCCAGTGAGTAAATACAATCATTATAGAAGAATATCTTAGGCATGATGAAATTTACTTCTAAATATGATCACTGCCCTGCTTTTTCCAAATTTTATAAGAGACATTTGACCCCATAAGCTTGGCATGTCCCAAGCAGTTATGAAAAGAATATCTCAAGAAAAAGTATAACTCTGGTAGTAAACAGTAAATTTTGCTTATATATGACCCAGTTTCTTAACACTTTTCATTTTCTACACTATGGTAAGCCAAAAACATCTACATTTTACAATAATATCAGGGTAATTACCATTATTTAAAATACTTTGTATGTCATATTATAATTAATTAGTATGCATATAATTCTATATAATAATAATTATTATTTTCTTTGTGTTTACATTTTTTAAATTTCAGATACGGAAAATTAAGCCCCTAGTACCACTTTATTATTTTAATTTTATTATGATTTTTATTGGATCACCATAAGATGCAGTTACAAACTTCATGATTACGTTTCAGTTATACATAGATCAAGCACTCATTCCTTCCTCAGTGAACATTTTTTATCACCATTGTTCCTAGTGCTCCTCCCGCCACCCTCACCCCATCCCACCCTCTGCTTCAGTGGCAGGTACATTCCTTCTTACTCTCTCTCTAATTTTGGAAATCAGATACTAAGAGATCATCATGTTTGGTTCTTAGTCTACTTTTAGCACACATCTCCTATCCTGAGCAATCCCTCCAACCATCATTTATTTAGTGGTCCCTTCTCCATCCCGAATTTCTTTTCACCTAGCACGTGAAGCTGGCTTCCAAACCATGGAGTGATTTTCCTGGCCTTTATCTCTACTGTCCTTAAGTGTTAGTCTCATAGTATGCAACTTTATATTCCACAAATGAGTGTCATCATTCTATGTCGATCCATCTCCTTCTGACTAATTCCATTTAGCATGTTACTCTTCCATGTCCATCCACTTATATGCAAATTTCATGATTTTATCTCTTCTAACATCTGCATACTATTCCATTGCGTAGATGTATCAATGTTTCTTTAACTAGTCATCTGTTCTCAGGCACTCGGGTTTTTTTCCCAGATTCTGGCTATTGTGGACTGTGCTTCAATAAACATGCAAGTGCACATTTCTACTGTTTTTTTTTTTTTTTTTTTTTTGCGTCTCCGGGATATATCCCCAAGAGTCCTATTGCAGGGTCATATGGGAGCTCAATTACTAGTTTTTTTGAGGAATGTCTCTATTTGTTTTCCAAAAAACTGGATCCAGTTGGCATTTCCACCAACAATTAATTAGAGTCCTTTCTCCCTGAGGAGATAGTTGTCTATCCAAGATCCAGCCTCCTCTTATGTAGCCGCTGCTGGAGTACCCCTAAGATAAGTACCCCTTCATCAAATACAGTGGTACCTAAACTTATCTGACCTACAGTACCACTTTTAGAAAATAAAAATCACTTGGTGTGGGGAGTAGTACGGTGAGTAGTGCTATTGCCTCATATACAGCCAACCTAGGGTTTGTTTCTTGGCATTCCATATAGTTCCCCCAAGTACCAACAGAGCCAGGATTGATCTCTGATAATCCCCAGTTGTGGCTCAAAAAATATACCAACTAACAAATTCACTTGGTGATTTTTACTCTCTGGAGAGCCATCTTCTCAGTGAATAAACAAAGCAGGAAGTGATCCTCTAGACTGCACCTGAGACTCCTACCCCATTTTTCTCATTCTAAAGGTAAAGGTAAAGGCCCTCCCGTTGATCGTCGATTTGCTCGAGCGGGCCCAGTAACGTCTCCATTGGAGATTTTGTTGTTACTGTGTCTGGCATATCAAATACTCTCGGTAGCTTGCTGGGCTCTCCGAGAGGGGCGGAGGAATCGAACTCGGGTCGACCACGTTGGCCGCTTGTAAGGCGAACGCCCTACCCGCTGTGCTATCGCTCCAGCCCAATTCTCATTCTAATGTTCCAATAATATCTGGGGGTTATTATTGTCCACTTTGGAAAACACTGAATTCATGACAGTCATGTAACTGACTTCTGGCCCCTGGAATACAGACAGAAGGGATAGATAGAAATTCTCTTCAAAGATTATGCATAAAATCTTCCCCAGTTTCTACTCATTTGTAAATGGATGTAGATACTTGGGGAGATAGGAAGCAATATGATGAATAAGGCAGAGGTGAGACATAGGAATCTGGTTCCAGAATTAAGAAACAGCTACAACTAATGTACACCCTTATTACAAGAGGTCTATCTCTTTAATTGCAACAGGGGAAAAAAGTATAAGAGCAAAATTAGTCATGAACATGTTTTGTTCCACTTTTGGAAAAATGTGTTATTTCAGTTTCTCCATGGATAGATAAGACAGCTGTTTGGATTCCATGATCCAAAATGTAAAATAAGGATTCTTAAACAGATATTATGTGTTGGCAAAAACAAATTGGAAATTCTACTAGTGAATTCATGAAACAGATAACAAAAACTATAGAGAATAAATGTAGCTGATGAAAATAAAATAAATCGAATTTAAAACATTAACATGTCAAAGCCTATAGATGTTCACTTAGAGCCCTTTGAGTTGTGCAATTGAGTATGTTGTATTCATGGCACAATCCCAGCTGATTCAGCAGAAATAGCAAATATAAAAATCCATCTTGTTCTGGATGGACAGCCTGACTTCATAGCCGTAAACAGAATTAGATATAATAGCCCAAGGCTAACGCCACAAACAATGATATACACCATTATAAGTTTATAGAACAAGACTGTGAATACTAATAATTACTTTCACCATGGCTGGGTCATAAATAGGATTATTAGACATCAGCAAGGATAACAACTCTAGCATTACAAAATACCTTAAATTTCACAGGTCTGGAGGTCAAAGTACTAGAAGAGTTCACGCTAGACACCAAACAGAGAAGGCATGGACCCTACTTCCTTGTGATATTTCAAAGGGCTAAATTTCTTGTTATGAATTTATAAAACATACAGGGTTCTATTTCAATTACACTTCTTTATTCATGTTTTGTTCCTGGATAAAATTCTTCAAAGACAAACATGCAGATAGGTCTAAACTGTCATCACTTTGCAAGATGATCCAAGAGGGCCATTGCCTCCTGAGGAAGATTCTCAAAATGTTGATGCATATGTTGCTGAAGCACAATATAGCTCAGAAATCCAGACAGAAAATTATGTATGCAGTATCTTGAAGTAAAATTGATAAACATTGGCCTACAGAGGAAAGCTGAGATACATAACCTGCTAAGATTATGCAGTCATTGTTGTTGATTTTATTTACATTTGCTGCTATTCCTCTGAGGAGTTAAACACTGTATTTGTTAAGACAAATGCAAGGGAACCTACTGCTGTATTTTGTGAAATGGGAAACAAACACCCTACCTCCCAATGCCATTACGCTTGGGTTTTACTAAATTGTTTGCATTTATCCAGTAAATTTTCTAATGTTAACATTTGCATATGTGAATTTATCTGACTTCCCACATCCACAGGTGATACTTCATTGCTTTAAATATTGACAGTCAAATAAATTGTGCTGAGCCTTTTGAGGATGAAATCTGCACTAATTCAAGCAAGACACGTAATATAATGCAACTCCAAGGAATACAAACTTGGGAGCATGGCTGCTAAGTTAATATTCAGTACTAAGCCTTGATATTCCAGTAATTTGAAAGTCATCTGTGGTCCGGAGTGATAGTACAGTAGGGAGGCTACTTGCTTTGCATGCAACAAGCACAGGTTCAATTCCCTTACCTTATATGGTCCCCTGAGAAACTCCATGAATAATCCCTGAATGTAGAGTCAGTTGTAGGTCCTGACAGACCAGATATGATCCAAAAACAAATAAACAAGTCATCTGAAAATTAAACTCCCTGAATCTCTCATTTGTGAATGGAAATAATAACCTTGTCATTCTATAGAATAATATCTATAAAACATATCACGTAGATAAATATGGGAGTTAAATACTATGTTGAACACTATCAGTCAAACAGCAAATGGTATAGAACTGTTTTAAATATATTGCTGTTTTGTTGTTGTGCGAGGAAGAAAGAACCATGAGTAGCTGTTTGTTTAACATGTCAAATAAGGCTATGGGAAAAACTACCTTTAATGCCAATTTAAAGGTAATGTTGACCGAACACTGGGAATAATTCAAAGATAAACCTGCATTTTCTGGAGAATAAGTGTGGAAGCAAAGCCCTCAGATGTGGCAGGACACCTGTGGAGTGCTTCCTAGGCTATTACATTGTGATTTCTGTCGAATCAAATAAGATTTAGCAAAAGAAAAAAAAATTCCATGTAAAACTTGATTCGTTGAATTAAGCCTATTAAGTCCACACTAATCATTAATCAATAAATACATTCAAAGTGTATTTTAAAAACTCAAAAAAGAAGATAAGAGAATATTGATTTCATCACTGCATGGGGTCTAATAAATCAGGGTTCTAAGGAGACTTGCAGGAAACTAGATGGATGGTTTTTCAGTATCTCCTAGGAGAGAGTATAGACATGTTGATTCAGAAGGTAACATGCTAGAGAAAAGGCAAAGGCTGTAAATAACAATAATTAGTCACAGTGTGAAAAATAAATGCTTTATAAAACATGTATATTAATCGAAATGCCAAGTTTTGTACATGGTATGTGAATTAAAGGTTATTCTAGGGAGAAAGTGGTAACCAGTTAAATACCATGGTATGGAGTCTTTAAATTTAAGAGTGGATGTAAAAGTGTTCAAAGGAATATCTGAGTTTGGGTTATCTCAGAAAGGCTCTGATTTTATGTACTTTATTAGAAGCCATTCCTTGTTCTGCATCTGTATATATCAACAATAATTGAGAAAGTCCCTCTGGAAAATACAGAAGGATTTCCTGAAAGGAGATTAAATAAGTATGTTTCTTTTTTTAGTGCAGGATTTGAACAATATTCAGTAATTTAATATATTTTTAATTTACTATGGATGGATACAATATTCAGTGGTTTTTCACTCTTCTTTGTTGTGTGGTAGCCTACTGCAGAACTGTTTCTCTTAAAAGATACATAATACAGAAACTATTTAGAGAGCATTACAATTTGCTTAGAATAAAAAATTACACTGGAATATAAAAATAGAATATAGCATATATTTATTGGGCATTGAATGGAATATAAATGTGAGGTCAATATAGTCACAATAAATAGTTCATTATTTTAAGTATGAATGTATTTGCATCTGTCACTCTGGGTGTGAGAGATATGGATAGCTATAATGAATACAAACATCTCAAAAGCATAGTGACTTAGAAGAGTGATTTTTAAATAGCTAGTGAAATTTCCGGAATCCACTTTTTTCAAAAGTAATATATCCATTCACTTATTCTAAATATTATTATTACTCAGTTTATTCTCAAGCCTGTTCTAGCTAAAAATCCATAGTAGCTTCCCTTGAGGAGGGAAGCTCATGATCCAACTGATAGAGTTCAGTTGGGTAAATGTTAAGATCGAATAATTAATAAAGAGCATTTGGTACACAGGGAAGAAAGTGAGGTTGTTAGTGTGAGATGTAGAGGAAATTTTCCAGATGTTGACCTTAGGTTAGGTCATAAACAAATGAATTAGGACATAGGCAGGGGAGAAATGGTGACACCTAAGGCAAAAGGATGACTAAAAATTCTTGGTATCAAAAATGAGTATAGGCTCAGAATTATCGATTACTGGAGCAAGGATTTTAATCACAATTCAAGTGTCTCCAAGGTGATGGCTGAAAATGCATATTAGTATTAGAGTTGCCAATGTTATTAAATTAGCTTAATTATACAACTAAGAAGAAATGTGTTCTATCGTCAGTGAAAACCTTAACCCATGGTGTGATATGAAACATATCCGTATTTCATGATGGTTGCCATACGGGGAGTAAACTGGGGAGAATGAAATTAGTGACAGTCTTGCTACAGGAGTTTTTAGGAGATTAGATGATACTAAAGCAGAGACAATTAAGAGGAAAATCTAGCTGTTAGATGCATGCTTAAGAACCCCTAAGAATTGAAATTTGAGTGACATGACAGTTAAGGCGAAGTAAGGAATCCAAACTATTTACCACATTCTTAGCTACAAAACTATGTGTGTTTGGCCAAGTCAGTCAAGGGATATTGTTAAGAGAGGTGTGTATGTGAGTGCTATTTTCTTTCTTTCTTTCTTTCTTTCTTTCTTTCTTTCTTTCTTTCTTTCTTTCTCTTTCTTTCTTTCTTCCTTTCTCTCTCTTTCTTTCTTTCGTTCTTCCTCCTTCCTTTCTTTTTCCTCCTTCCCTTGCTCCCTTTCCTCCTTCCTTCCTTCCTTCCTTCCTTCCTTCCTTCCTTCCTTCCTTCCTTCCTTCCTTCCTGAATCACCATGAGATATACAGTAATGAACTTGTTCATTAATTGAGTTTCAGTCATACAATGAATGATCCAACAACCATCCCTTCACCAGTGCACATTTCCCATCATCAATATCCCAAGTTTTCCTCCCACCTCTGCCTCTCCCCCACAGCCTGCCTCTATGGTAGACACTTTTCTTTGTCTCTCTCATTTTCCATTTAGGCATTGTGGTTTGAAAAATCATTACTAAAAGGGTATCATGCATATCACTTAACCTACTTTCAGCACTCAGTTTTTGGCCACAGTGATCAATTCCAACTATCAGTGTCATAATGGTCCCTTATATGTCCTAACTGCACTCCCCCTCTCCCTTGGTGACTTGGTCCAGTCTTTCCGGAAGAAAGTATAGACAGTCCAGCCCAAAAATGCAATGCAGAAAAGCCACCTGCACTTCAGTGTTCATTGTGGGACTATCCACAATAGCCCAAATCTGGAACAAACTAAGTGTACAAGAAAAAATAAGTGGAAAAAGGGAGAGGTATTTAATGTAAAACAAACAAACAAACAAACAAACCATTTTTACTATAGATACAGTGATATTTAGAAAGCAAGTTCATTGTTCACTCCTGATAGATCTAGAAGAAGTGACAAGCTAACATCCTGCTCTATGTAAAGGCCATAGCTATATTTCATTTGCCTGCTATTGAAAAACATAAGAAAATAAAGTAATAAAAGCTTTCAAGTGGGGTATAAGTAATATTCAGTATTCCAGTTTTGTATTATCTCTCTTCATAGGTGCCTATGCTGGATACCTCTAGTGAACACATCTGTCTACTAGGTATAAAGAGATACATTCGGTTTGGGAGTCATCTACCAAGTCATTTAGAACAGTGCAATTTGATTATGTGACTGAAGGAGAATTTATAAGGAGATAAAGAAAATGGTATAAGGAGAGCTTCCATGAATAATGCACTCAAGAAAAGAGATTTAGACCTCTTTAGTGTATTGCATATTGGAGTCAAAGGACATTAAATATGTTATCAACCTCCTGTGGAACTGAGCATTCAAAAATCAAATTCATTCCTGCATTCCAATCTCACAATGGAGACATTACTGGTGCCCGCTGGAGCAAATAGATGAACAATGGGAGGACAGTGCTACAGTATATTATAGTATACTATTTTATCAGCATAAATAACATTTATCATTTCACATTATATGCATTCCAATCACATTTTATGCATATATATCTGTATTATTTATGTAACTTTACAAGCTCTGGTATTAATATCATCAAGAATTTGACCCGGAACACTCTTTATTCTAATCTCTTGGGAGGAAAAATTAACTGAGGTACATGAAAATAAAGGTGATATTCTGATGATCCATAATTTTGGTAATATATTTTCTATATAAACTTTTTTTTCCATGTTTCAAATATGTTTTGGGGTTTCACATCTGTCTTTCCTTCTGACTTGGGAAGTCTTTTAATAGATCTTCACATGGCTGGTTGTCTCCCCATTGGGTTATTTTCATTAGAAAGGTTGCCCAGTAAATGCTATAAAACATTTCCTCATTCTCCTCTGTTATCATCCACACCTTATTATCAGTGCATCTTTTTTTTAGTACTAGTCACAAGTTAAAATATACATATTTCAGGTTGAGAGAGAGAGAGAGTAGAGCAGTTTAGACTCTTAGATTTTATGCAAATAAACATAGGTTTGTTACCTGTCACTATACATGTGAACCACTGACCCACTAGGAGTAATCTATACGTACAGAGCCACGTGTAAGTCCTGAGCACAGTCAGCTATGGCCTAGATACCAAAAACAAAAGTATATTGTTAATTATCAATCTAATTATTTTCCATCTAATTTCTCTATTTGCATTGAGGTGTCATAATTTACTATGCTATTATTGATGTTGGCTGCGTGCAAGGCAAACGCCCTACCACTGTGCTATGATAGTTTCATGCATGATTGTTTCCTATACCACACCCACCTACAGAGTGCCCACTTATCTCCACCAATGTTCCAAGAATCACTTTCATCCAGTCATCTGCCTCCCAAACCTCAGGTAAGTTTCGTTCTATAAGTCAACATTCCAGTTCTGTTGCCTTTGTTGCCCTCTTAATGTCAATTCATCAGTTGTCTGTCTCGTTCCCAAGAAAGTATCTCATGAATTATTCTTGATTCCCTGTCCTTTTCTTTTTTTTTTAGCCACATCAGAATAGATTTTTTGAGAGGAGATATATTTAGATGTATTTACTTGGAGGGTAGCAAATAGTGAGATAATATTTCTCCATTACTTAATTTATTAGCTATAATACCTTCACCCAAAATATGATAGATGTATAATTATTCCCTACAAGTACTAGTCTTTAGGATAACAGATGCGCTCCCTAAGGTCACTTAAAGGTGTGCAACACATGCTTGATATTTGTACATAATAAAAATATCATGGATGGATTCTATTCTAAGACATCCCAGCAATATTCCAGGGGCTAGAGATAACTAGCTTAGATCAAGTCAAAGCTCAGGCAGAACCATTTTTATTTTAAAGTTACATTTATATGGTCCTTCCCACATATTTTATTAGCTTTTGAAAATACTTCTAGAATATGTTTTTGTTGTGGAATAATGTGGATGAACAGGTATAAAGAAAAAATGGAGGTTATGTTTTTGTAAATTGCTTTAAAGGCAAAGTCTTATCTCTTGCCTATTTCTTGGGCTCAAGAAAAAGGAGTTTAATCCTTTTTGTCACTTACAAACTATGGGTTCTAGGCCAAATTATCAAAGTTCTAAGGCTCTTTGTTATCAATGAAAGTGGTAACTAAGATAATTAATAAAAGTTATAACTCAATTATTAAAAGCACGATAAAATCCTCAAAAATGCTAACCAACACTGCTCTAAATATGAGGCCTAGCACTCCAATGGACTGGGCTATCCTTAAAGGTTACAGATATGATTATTCTTTTATTTTACCATAAAGAATACAGGTATTAATAAATATTTGTTACACAAATTACAATGTTATTTACCCAGATTGTTGGTCACATCATTAGCGATATGTCACTTTCATAGTAATACATTTAATACATTTGCATTCGATAGCACAGTGAAGTGAAAACATAGTAGCATCCACTCACTGGAACATAATTCTCTCTCTCTCTATTTCTCTCTCTCTCCCTCTTCAAGTGTGCAGTTATGCTGTTTGAAGCTAAGTCTGTAATCTATATATAACTATTAATTTCCTGAGTATCATTTTTAAATATGAACGTCAGAAAAGTAAAAGTCATTCCAACACTGTTGAAAGCTCCACAGGTGATTGACTATTCGAGTGACTTGTCTCACTCTAAGAAAAGAGATAATCCCAATCACATCAACCTCAAGAACACCAAAACCCAGCAGGCAGAAGCAGGCTAGTCAGATGTAACTTCCAAGCAAATTCTATTCACCTTTCTACTTTTGTCATTTTCAAAGGAAATTGACATGAAAATAAGATCTCTGGTATACTCGATGACTTTATCTGATGCCTTTACTTTTTGATTCTTAAAAATGTATTTCTGGTTATCTACTGATGTTCTCTATCCCATAGATAACACTGAGCTTTGAAATTAAAGCAAAACTGAGAAGCATACAGACTGTGCTGCACAATTTCTCTCTGTAAACCACAGCCACTTTGGCATTTCCCTAGGAGCTCAATCTACCATAATCCCTATGGAATCCAATCCTTTGTCCTAAATGTTGTTCCTCTGGGAACATTATATTCTATTCCCACACTATGCCTAGTTAACTTCATTGATTTTATTTCTCAAACAATGTGCAACACACACAGACACACACACATAACTTTAAGATAGGCCATCACTACTTCATAATGCACATTATAGTATTACTCGTGGCTGATTCATACCACCTCAATTGTAAGCTCCGTCATTCTGAGACTTTTTTTTACTGTAGCGTTTAGCCCTGTTTCATCATAGAGTCAGCATAAGTAAATATTTGCAGAATGACTGCCCAGAGAAAATGTACTAAGTGGTAAAGGAAAACACAAATCACATGCATTATTAATTGATAATTGCGACAACAGGTTAGTGGATTTAAACACATGCCTTATGTTCTCTCTGACTCACACTGAAGCTGCTCTAGCATGTCACTAATGTGGAAATGGGGAACCTAAGAAGTGACTCTATTTATAACACGAATGATATACCACCCAAATTGTCATTAAGAGATAAATTCAACTGAGGAAGAGAAGAACATTGTGAGAACAATGTAACATCCACTTTTATGGAGGGGGGGCTTCCAGGTGGTACCCAGGAAGCCCAGAGTCCCCACCAGTTATTCTTAGTCACTAGGGCTGACGAATAGGAGCAAGGGTATGTTGTAAAATTTGAAAATGATATTTTCAATGATGTTCTGCTTTCAGTTCAATTGATTAACATACTATCTTTCTATAGAAATTAGTAAAGAAATTTGCTATCAACACAATTTTCTCTGAATTTCTTTTAATATATATTAATAATTTATTGCTTACATCTGGATACAAGGGTATAGAAATGCTTTAAAATGCTAAACTTTCTCTTACATGTTTTCTGCATTTTATTTTATGAAGATAACACTAGCTTACATAACAACATATTTGGGGCAGGGTATTCCCGTAAATAGCATTCCCAGGCTCAGACTCCACTCTCCACAGTGGTGAGTCACACCACTCTTATTACTTAAGAGACAACTGGTCACAGAGACTGAACCTGGAGTCTCTACATGCAAGCACCGGCTCTAATGTCCTGAACTATTTCCCAAGTATATGTTGCTCTCCTTGTTGTTACTGATTTTAAAGTTAAGATTTAGTATTCTCTTTGCTATCTGCAAAATATTCTTTTGAAATACTTTTTTTAGCTCTTCAATCAAATAACCAGTGCCTAAATAAAAATATCACTCCTGAGAGTTTATGAAATTGCTTCAGGATTTAAACCAAGCTAAAGAAGAATGATTAACTACTAATCCAAGTGCCTAGGGAAATTCACAAATTTCTAAATCCAAAGGGATTTGTTCTGTATTTATGTGACCTGAATGTTCCTTTCTGGGAAGAAATCCAGAATATACTCACATTTTCAATATTTAAGCTGAGTCAGCAAGCTGTTTACTATAGTCAGCAGTGACCATAGTAAACAATAAAAGTGCCATTTTAATCACTCTCAAAATTTAAAATACATTTGTGATAGAGGCTTACTAATTAAAGTGAGACACTATAGAAAAGAAAAGTGCTTATTGTAAGCTAATATATGACCTCTTGTTTTAAGTGTTTAGCACATTAATTTTATACATGCTGGTGCAATACTTGTAATCATTTACTAAGGAATCTATTCTTTAAAAGCCAACTCAATTTCAGGTAAATGTATTCTACTGTTTTGAAGCTGATTCAAGCATGCAGGAAACAGGCAGCATCTCACCAGGGATTCCATAGTGTTATGTTTAAGCAAGATTATAGATAAAGACATTGGTCACACAGAGTGCCTCTGAATCCCAATTATTTTAATGAACATGCTTTACTCTGAGACACAGCATACATTAAAATAAACCACAATAATACAAGAGAAAACATTGAAAAAATATACATATGAAAGGTGTAAAGACATGAGAAATGCCTTGATGTCGCTGCCCTTTTTAATTTGTGATACCACACAGCAACAACTGATAGGGACCTCCAAGTCCAAAGCAGGTGGTGCATCTGAGCACCAAGAGATATGGACCCAACTCCCCCACCCCATATATTATGAGAAAAGTTTATAGAATAAAATTGTAAAATCTAGAGAAAGTGATTTCATTTCAGTAAAGGGTTCAAAATTTACCAATGAAAAAGGTTGGTTAGACTATCTAAGAAATCTAGAGATCAGAGGAGAACCTCAATAAAACAAAAAGGTAGGCTCTTTGAAAAAGATGATAAAAATTGGAAAAATTTAAACTGACTTAAACAACAAAAAATACACAACTCAAAATTAGATATGAAAGAAGACACATCATTACTAACTTTAGGGAAATAAAAGTGATTAGAATTTGTGTATAAGTGTATAGACAGTTAATGAGGTAAATCAGATTATACAGACACATATATGACACACACATATATATACAGACACATGCACATATATGACAAGTGAATTTAACAATCATTTTACTTTTCACAGATAACATCTAGAACTCAGCCTCATTGATGAATTCAATTTAATGTTCACACTTTTTGTTTTGTTATATTTTGTTTTGTGGCTATACCATGCTAGGCTCAGAGCTTATCAGGGATTACTTCTGGAAGTGCTTGGAAGAACATATGTGGTGCCAGAATCAAACTGGGGGTGGTTGCATGCAAGGCCAATGCCTTAAACTCTATCCTACCTCTCTGACACTAACCTATGTCTGAGATAAATCAACGTGTCTTCATAAACTCTCAACACACCAGAATTAAAAATATAAGAAGGATAACACTTTTTTTGGGGGGGGTGGGGGAGTACAAGGGTAAACTGGCAGAAATTTACAGGCATTAGGTGCTGTGACGGAGATGGTGATAGATTGTGCACACAGAGAGGCCGAACCTACCCAAGTGAGACTGCCATGATAGAGCAGTTAGTTCTCTTCATGACCTCGTCAGCCTAACTGCAAATTAGGTTGTGTAAACCTGCTTGCTTGCTTGCTTGATTCCACACCTGAAGACATAAAAATAGTGTGTCTTGTTCAGCGACAAGAGTTGCCAGGATCATCTGAACTCTTGGATACATCGGAAGAAACTCCTTTCTCTTCTGCCCATCTTGGCCAGCAATTTCGATTCCTTGGACTTCCATGAACAGTGGGGGAGTCTGAAAGGTCTGTGTTGGGGAATGGCGGGGCATAACTTATCTTCGATGGATACTTCTGCTCTGTGCTCTGGTAGTGTTCAAGAGAGTCTGTGTTCCTGGGTATCAAACCAGGAATAAGATGCATGCAAGGCAAACAACCTAAATGCTGAACTCTCTCTGACCTAAATTAGTCTGTGACAAAAGCCATTGACTAATACTATCCTTATAAAACGATAGGAACACCAAACGAAAGGTACAAAAACACCAAAAAATAAAAGCAAAAAATAAAAGAAAGGATAGACTGATATTCATTTTTGAATACAGGCACACAAACTCTTAATAAAAGCCAAATTTATATACATAATTATAAACTTTAAAATATGAGTAAGTTGTATTTATGCCAGAAATTTGAGGTTAGTTTATAATTAAAAATTAATGAAATCCATTGTATTGAAAACTCCAAAGGATTAAAGGCATCTGATGATATCTATGATAGTAGAAAAAAATGACAAAGATCCAACTCAAACCAGAAATTGAAGCAAATTACAAATTTTGATTAAGGGAAGTACATAAAATCTACACTATCATATTTTGTGGAAAAAATAGATTTTCCCCCCACTGATATGGGAAGTAAGCAGGCAATGAGGCTAAAGGTATAGTGTAGCACACAGGGCATTTGCCTTATATGTGGCCCACCCAGGTTCTATCATTAATACCCATATGAGCACCACCAAGCATGATCCCTTTGTGTAGAGCAAAGAATCACCACTTCACTACTGGGGATTTCCCCCAAACCAAACCAAACAGAAAGAATATATATATATATATATATATATATTATATATAAATCTATCCTAAAGAATCCATAAACCCTATTTTAACTCAGTAAGGCTCATCAAGATTGTCAGATCAAGTTCAGCATAAAAGGATCACTTTTATCTCTGTATAGGAGAGGAGAATAATATGAAAATAAAATTAAGAAAACAATTCCAGAGTGGAGAGATAGTATGAAATTGAGGTGTTTGCTGGCCTTGTATGTGGCCAACCCTGGTTTGATCTGTAGCAGAGCATTTTGTCCCCTATACACACCAGGAGTGATCCCTGAGCACAGAGTCCGGAGTAATCCATAAGTAATCTATGAGCATAGTGATATGTGCCCCCCTAATCCAGTAAACTGCACATTATAAGATTTTCTTCATTTAAAGAGCCCAGATTACCTAATTTCCTCTCTTATTTCTTGAAGTAGTGTTTTGTAATTTTCCTTGTATAGGTCCTTCACCTCTTTGGTTAAGCTGATTCCGAGATACTTGATTTTCTGAGGTAGTATTGTGAATGGGATTGTTTTTTAAATGTCTCTTTCTTCTCTTTCGTAATTTGTATATAAGAAAGTCATGGACTTTTGGGTGTTGATTTTGTAGCCTGCCACTTTACTATACCAACCTATTGTTTCTAGGAGCTTTTCTGTAGAGTCTTTGGGGTTTTCTAAGTATAGTATCTTATTGTCTGCAAATAGTGATAGCTTGACCTCTTCCTTTCCTATCTGTATGCCCTTGATATCTTTTTCTTGCCTAACTGCTATGGCTTCTATGGGAATATTGTCTGCCATGGAGGCAGAGAGAGGTTGGGAAAGGGGGGATATACTAGGCATATTGGCAGTGGGGAATGTGTACTGGTAAAGGGATGGGTGTTTGATTATTGTGTGATTGTATCCCAAACATGAAAGCTTGTAACTATCTCATGGTGATTCAATAAAATTTAAAAAATAAAATAAAATAATAAAAATATAGGGCCCAAGTTAGAGCTGAGCACATGATTTGCAAATGAGAGGTTTATATACAATCCCTAACACTATTTTGTTCCCCTAGCACAGATGAGAATTACCTCTGAGCACAGATCCAAGTCTTAGAACTGCTGTATGTATCCTTTAAAACAAAGAAACAAAAAGGTCCAGAAAACACAAACACATAGACACAAAAGATAGACCTGTGCTTGCCAAATGCATGGGTGATCCATTGAACGATGTAGAATGACTGCTGAAAGAATGTAATTTCTCGATGGAGTAAGGAAAATAGTTGTGATAGTAAACAAATCTGAATATAATGAAGAGCTTTGAACTATGACCACTAAAAGGATGAATTTTATGATACATGAATTCTATGGTAACAAAAATCTTAAAAATAGACTAAAAGTGTTACAATTTCATAAACTTATCTGAACAGTAATTACTGTTTATATATATATGCTTTCAGTCACATAAGGAATTATTAGAAAAATAGTTTATCCTTGCCCAATGAAGAGAATAAAAATTTGTGGTGGCAGGGGAAGTGAAGCTTCCAAGCGATGCTCAGGAGGTCTGGGTACTCCACAGAAATTTTCAGCCAACTGGACTAGAGATTCAGGACAAGGGTCCAAGGATATGATGGTGGGCATTGGTTCTTGGACTACCCAGTCACCCCAGCAGTGATTGAGGCCTCAAGGGTCATACTCAGATATTCCTCAAGAGCCAAATCATATTCAGGACACTTGCACCAAATAATGTTCAGGGAACCACATGGTTCCAGGAACCAACCCAAGGTGGGTTAAAGTCAGACAGTACTTAACCACTGTGTTCTCTTCTAGACGAAGAATTTTAATTGGATATTGGTTGAATGTCATTATAACTTTGATAGTGGGTATGATGTGGTCTGATACATTTAAAGAGTGACATTCCTAAATTTTACTTAGTTATGAATCAATGCTACCCTGATAAAAATGTTAAATATTCACTAATTCAGATCAGTAATATGGCTAGTCAAGATTTGTACTCCACATGTACTCAGCAATGAGTCAAGGACACCAAGAATTAATTCAGACATGATCAAGCACATTTAGGTGGTATGGCCATAGAGCAAGGATTAATTCATATATCACTGATCCATTTAACCTACTAACTCACTAATCTACACTTGGTTTAATTTTGTTACAGAAATTATCAAAAAAATGCAATTAAAATAAATAAAATAATTAAACTAAGAGGTTATCATATTTCAGAGAATTGTTGATAGATTTCAGTGTTTTTTAATATAAAAAGACAATTTTCTAAATTAAAATGCATGCCCATATTATATTTGCAGGCTCTGCTGTGCGGGGGGGAGGATACTCTTGGTAGCTTGCTGGGCTCTCTGAGAGGCACGGAGGAATCAAACCCAGGTCAGCCGCGTGCAAGGCAAATGCCCTACCCACTGTGCTATCGCTCCAGCCCAAATCACATAATAAAATTATATTTACATATTAGGTTTATTTTCAAATGAGTAAAATTTATATTTATATTCACTTGTGTATGATTCATATGGTCATCTTATTTAGGACAGGGAACAGACTTATACAGTGCACATGTCGTCCTTACCAAATTCCTGCTGCAAATTCCATTTTTAATTGACATTTTTTACCCAAGTGAGGAAATAATTCACCACATAGTAAAGCTGTCTTAATCATCTCATGCGTGAAAAAATTAAATTGACATCTATACTATTTCCAGAATTCTATCATACTTTAAAGATTAACACTGGCACTGATAAATTCCTATTTGAAAACAATAATTCAGAAAAATAAGGCCATATGTTACCAGCAGCTTGGCAAATAGTACTTTGGTCACTGCTTGCAATTTCTCTGCTCGGAGGCAACAATCAGCATAATTGATAATAATCAATGCTAAATATTTAACTCATGAAGGATGATCCTTTTTATTACTTTCATCCATAGAGCATTTTAAAAACATGTACAACAGAGCATAACATTGTCCGGGAAAAATTAACAGGAACTGCTGAGTTGTAGAGGTTTGTAATCAGCACCCACAAAATTCCCATCCTTAGAAGTCATGGAGTATATAGTTATACATTAGAGCTTAGGAAAATTTACTTTGGGGAGAATCCTGATTTACTTTGGATAAGCCAGATTTTATCAAACATAATTGACTTTAATATTTCTTCTTTTTTCCTGTATAGTTATACTTTTCTCCAGAGATACAAAACAACTTTGTATATCCTGCTCTGTTTGTAATGAATGAATAAATAACATATCCACAGTGCTTAAACAAGAGCATTGAAATTCCAGGTGCACAGTTAAACAATAAGACCAAGTTGAAGATTCTCTGTAGCAGTGTTGGCTAGCCAAAGAATCATGTCTAACCTGCAAATAATTACATTCTCAAAAGCAAATTGTGAAATTCCTCCTGGCGCTGAGGCTAGCAACGCAGGCATTGCTTGGTGGATTAGTTTAGTGTTTTCCCTGGGAATTTTTGAAATTAAATTGATGGTACTGAAATGATATACTGAGAAGGAACTCAGTTTTTAGGAGAATGCCACATGATTTTTGTTGGAAATCAGAGGTGTTTTCCTATAAGAGAAGGAAATCTTTTTGAAAAGTGTGCTAATGTCACAAAGCATTACTTATATTTTGGTAACTGGTTGAGGAAGGGCATGTGCTTATTCACTAATTTAAAAGAGCAAGCAAATACCAGACCAGGACTCAGCTTTGCCCTAAATAGCATCCTAATTTCTAGCCATGCAAAGAAATAAAAATAAGCAGAATGATAAAACCTCATTGAATAGAGCTGAATAAGCAACATAGAAGCATTCTGGAAATTCAGTTTTTATAGGTGGACAGCATCCAAAAATTCATTCCTATATCTGCAGGAAGATGATCTAAATATCTTAGACAATAGTGTTTTTTTTTAAACTGTGCACTAAGACTAGTAATTTTCCATGTATGACAGCTACTTAAAACTCCATGTGTCATGCAAATATTACATATTTATTGCCATAGCCCTTCTCAGTTCTTCTTCTATGAAATGCTTACCAGGGTAAACATTAACTTATTTGGCACTGCATCTAAAATTAATTTCTCCTGCCTTAAATTGGTCCCCTAGTATTTTATATGTGGCATGTAAGAATCAAAATCACCATTTAATTGGAAAATGAAGTTATGTAAGTTTGCCGAGCCTTAGGAAACAGGAGCTGATAGGAACAGATAAATGAACCAAGTGAGCTGAATTTTAAGATATTAAGAATTTAAGATGTTACCATTTATTTTATTTGTATATGAAAACTACTGAAAGTCTGTTCATTGGAAATTTGGAATTTTATTTTCTTAAATAAACCAGTAGCATTCATTCTTGTTGTAGAGTTATTTCCATTATTCTTTTTTTCCTGCTAATTTTATCATTAAGTTTTTAAATGCTAACACTAAGGTAACATGTTTGCAGGGATGAGTTAATGTTTTTGTGTACATTTAAAGTACCTCACCACCACCAAAGTGTTCAATAACCTCTACCAACATTCTTACATTACTTAAAACCCTTGGCGTATGTTTTTATGGATTTTAACACATGCAAAGATTCTTGTAGCTACCATTATAAACAGATATAAGTTAATCCCAGCACCACTACAAATGTCTTTATGCTTCCTTCTTTATTTATTCCTTTTTCTTTTTGTTATTGTTATTTTGGGCTGTCTCTGATTTTTCTTATAGCTGATTCTTGGTCGTGATCAGGAGACTGGCCACATGTAGAGCAAGGCAAGTTTCTTAATACTATTTTGGACCCCAAAGCTCCTTCCTTAATAAAAATACTTTTTTCCAACTGCCAACATGAAACATTCCTTGAATCATCCTTTGTATTTTCAAAATGTCACAAACAGAATCATAAAAGTATTTAACCTGGTTTTTGTCATGAAGAATAATGCCTCTAGAAATTCATGCAGATTTTGTAAATGAAATTTGTTTCTTCTGGTTGCCATTAATAGCTTACTATTATATGCACACATGCAATTAGTAAGTTTGTAAGTGTATTGACTAAAGGACATGGGTTGTTTCCAGTTTGACGGCAACTATGCTGTTATAATCATTTTTATGCAGGTTTATATGTAAGTATAAATTTCAATCCTTTATAATAAATTCCTAGAAGTGGAATTTTGGGTCATATATCAGTGGTATGTTTAACTTTGTCAAAAACTACAGAATGTTTTTCATAGTGATTACACCACTTTGCATTATTTAGATTTTAACAATAGATAAAACAATTGTAATGAGTAGGAAATAATTTTTCACAAGTAGTTTGCATAAGATGGGGTAATTTCTTAAAGAAAAATGTTAAAGTTCATATTAAGCAAATTCAGCTTTGCATATCTTAAATTTAACTCATTTGGTTCATTTAATATCTGAATATAAATACAGTGGAAAATAAAAAATGATGAACACTAAAAAAAATGTTATATGCTGCATGACTACAGTTTAGCATAAAATCATCACATCCCTAATTATGATTTTTATTCTGCTAAGAACATCTGGCATTGCTGAATGCTTTAAATTGTGCAACAGACTCAGCAAGATGGGATTGCTAAGAATTGTTTTCTTGGATTACTAGAACCCAGTGGCAAAAAGGACCCAATTCAGCCAAGAAAATAAGTGCACAGATTGTCAGAAACCAGTGACCATAAGCCATAGTTAACAATAGATCAATGTTTCAATAGATAAATTTTTAATTTATTCAAAGATAGACATGAAATGAGGAAAAACATTTACAAGCCATTTACTTATAAAGGAAGAAAAATTATGGAGATAAAATTAGTCCTTATAACTTTTGGAATTGCTGGATCAAAAACAGTCTGACTAATATAGTCCAGTAATTTCTGTTTGGGGCTCCATTATTAGTACATCAACCTGAGGGAGCTAAGATATTTTTCACTTGACATACATACTAATTTCATTCACATATATAAATTATAGCTATTTAAACAGACTGAAAGGATGCATAATATAAGAATCAACAATAATATTGAAAATAGTTAGAAATAAGTAAAATATTGTGTTATGATATTTAGATGATAAGACCAAATGAAATTTTTTGTCTTAAATTTGTTTCTAGGGGCTGGAGTGAAACCACAGTGGGTAAGGCATAATTTGCTTTGCATCCTATAATGGTTCCCTGAGCACTGCCAGGATTAACCCCTGACTATTGCCAGATATGACCCAAAAGAGCAAAAGAGAGAAACTGTTTCCACATTTTATTTATTGATATAGATTAATTTAATTAAAGACATAAATAAAATTAAATAATTTTAAAACATATCTGTTTTGATAAAATAATTGTACCTTTTAGTAACATGTAATTATGCAATAAAAGAATATTCAGAAAGAAAATTATGTGATGTTGATTGCTTTCTGTGTGAAAGGAAAAATAAAACAAATCATTTAATCAAAAGACTTTTGACCTTAGTAACTTGTATAAGTACAGAAAATTATTTATCTTTAATGAGGCTACAAAATGGTAGTACAATTCACAAATTGTAGTTGCTGTTTGGAGCAGGTGATTAAAGATCATGGAAATTTCCAAACCCAACCAGGCTCTATCTATATTTGAAAATGCATTTAGATGTTTCTAGAATGATTAAACTCAATTATCCAACGAGAAACCACCTTTTTAAAAAAAATTGTCTCATTTAACATCAAGTAAAATATATATTAAATATAAATCCAACATGTATTTAAATATATATATAAATATATTTAAATTTTTGAGTCCTTTCTGATGTGCTGAAATTTTTATGGGAAATTAATGGACTTTCAGTTGTCAAAATGATTTCATTAATCTAGGTAGTTCAAAGAAGAAAATATTCTTAATACTGTACTTCCTTGAATACCCAATATTCTTAAATTATCTCCATAGTGTCAAATTCAGTGTGTTCAGCTGCTTAATCATATCCAAACAATGAACAATTAGAGGTCAGAGATATAGTACCACATGTAAGGTGTTTGCTTGAGCACCACCAGGAATTATCCCTGAGCGTACAACCAGTTGTAAGCCCTGAACATGGTTGGGTTTGACCTAAAAATAAATAATAAAAATAAAACAAAAATTATTGTATTGGCCTCTTAGGGACCAACCATTATAAAAAGCCTTCAAGTCAGAAAAATCAGTACATCTCTGGTAAATATTGCTGAAGTTTAAATTTATACTGGCATTAAATATGTCTTTACACATAAAAATTTAAATTATGTGACTTATAGGTTGGAAAGCAATATCCACTGAGCACCACTAGAAATGACCCAACCTCTATCTGACCAAAATAACAACTAATTAAAGATAGATGTCAAAGCAGACAGGTGATGGCAACATTATTATTTCTTCAATCAACTACACTAATCCTCAAAACAAATATATACAATGAGTAATATAGACATAGCTGCTTAGTCCATTTCAATAATTAATTACATAATAAATAAGTATATTACTGCTATGGTACTTAAAATGTGAATGATTTGAATAACTTCTTAATTGTAGCGACCAATTTTAGAAGATTTCTCCCCCAAACTTGGTGTATAATTGAAGGAAAAGATTGAATAACAATGAAGATTAATTCTGGAAATTGTTAAACTGGTTTTTAAAAGACGAATTTGAACTATCTCCAAACAAAGTGAACAAGGGCTAAAATCCATTTATAACCAAATGTGGGTACCATTTTATGAACCATGAGAATAAAATGCCACTTAATTTTCCTGAAAACCCTCCAGTCAAATGCTATTTTCTCTTCTTTAGAATTGGTAATATAATAATTATATTTTATATTAATATATAATGCGTGCAGAAGATAAAAGAGTCTGGAGTGAATTCAGACTTGACTGACTTTCCACTATAGTCAGCTTTGCACTGTAGGCAACCATTCATCTGCAATGGCTTATCAGGGAGAAAAAAAAAAGATTTACAATAAAACCACTAGCATGTTTAAGAGATACAAAGGGTTGTGAGATATATACATATACATATATATATTTTTATATGATATACAGATATATATACATATATAACACAGTTTTATATGATATATGTACATACACAGGCTGGAGCGATAGCACAGTGAGTAGGGCATTTGCATTGCACGCAGCCAACCCAGTCGACCCGAGTTTGATTCCTCCGCCCCTCTCGGAGAGCCCAGAAAGCTACCAAGAGTATCTCGCCCACATGGCAAAGCCTTGCAAGCTACCCATATTCGATATGCCAAACACAGTAACAACAAGTCTCACAATATTACTGGGCCTGCTCGGGCAAATCAATGAACAACGGGAGGACAGTGACAGTGATGTACACATACACACACACACATATGATTACATGTACAATGAGCTTCACATGTCTCCCAATGAGAGCAAAGAAATTTTTCAAACCAAATCAATCAAAGGGTGGGTGTCTCATCATAAGGGCCTCCTAGGAACTGGGCTCACTGTCCCAGGGGACACAGATGCCTCTCACCCGTCTCCTTTTCCCCCTCCTCTCTAATCTACCTCCTCACATTTATATACAGCCTGACATGTTTGTCACTCACAAATTTGCCCATACACATTGACTTGTAATTTCTGGTTTTCACTGTTTAGACTGCTCTGAAAGGAATATATATGGTGATGTTCAATTTCTTTGGTCTTCTCTGTGCTGGTAGAGGGTACAAGATAGCAATATACAAGCAGGAAATAAATGAAAGAGTTAATTTCCCTATGAGGGTCTTCTGTGTTAGGACAGGTATTACATAATTGATCAATTGGATGATGCCTACTAAGGAACTTGAACTTTATCCTGAGCATTATGTTTAACATTGAGTTTTAATAGTTATTTAAAGTTACTGAGTTAAATAATCAAATCTTTGAGGCATTAGAAAATGTGACCTGATTTTAATATTGATTGTATGTAGCTTAAAATTTTCACAGACCCACCTAACATAGGGATTGAAAGGGAATGTGCTCACATGATCCCTAAATAGAAAACATTGAGCAGTATACAGACAATTATCTGAATAAAAAGCTATGTACTCCAAAAACAAGAAGTAATGTAATTTTTACACTGAGGACAAAAGACAAACGAAAATTACCTGCACGTGCCTAGAGCTACTCCCATTTGTACGAAAATATCTCACTATTTTTTAAGTTATGATAAAAGGTTGAAGGGCCTACCTAACCATTTATTTTGAGCTAATTATTTTTCAGTCCACAAAAAGTCCTTCAAAGTAAACTTTTTCACAAGGTCAAAGAAGTATTCTCTGGACCAAAAGAACTCAACTTTATAAAGCTATCACTTACTTTCTTCAAAACATACTCAGATGTGAATGAATAATCCAGTGGGAAATAATAGTGGAGGCTTAGGTGCAATCATTCTTACATTAAACTCTGTACACCAAAATCAAAATTATTCTTATGCATGATGGGCAGTTTTCCACTCACAATTTTCTAAATTGCCTAATAATTTTATGTAACATAATTACATGACTCCTGCTTGCGTATTTTTCTTTCTTTTTGCTTCCATCTGAATACAAATTAAGGGTAATGAGCAGCAAACCTTTATGGTCGATGTTTACAATGTAAATGCCACAACAGAGCTACATAAAATGAACCTACTAGGGAAGCCCTTGAATTAATTTTTACTTTGACAATAGGACATGCAATTTCTTAAAGAAAAAAAACTCTCAGGCTAAAGAAGTGTCTCAATAAACATGTGTATTTGATGACAGACTAATTATTCATTCATTACTGTTATTTTAAAAAGTTGAATATTTCCATCTCATGACTGACCGATGCATGACAGTCAACATGTATTCAAATCCCCTATGAGTATTTCCTCCTGTGATGTTTTAATTTAAAATTGAGTTTCCTAGGCAATATTTCCCAGTTGTTCAGTCAAATAGTACTCTGTATATTACTGTGAAGGTATTTTATAGATTTGATTAATATTTAAGATCCCTGACTTAAAGGAGGTTATTATTGATAATGTTAATGGATACCAATTCAACCATTCAAAGGAGTCAAGGGGCAAAAATCTCAAGGTTTCTAAAAAGGGAGGTTCTGAATCAGACTATAATATATACATCATATACAAGCACAGCATGCATATATCTCCATGTTTTTTGAATGTTCAATCCAATCAAACCATAACATAAGTGGGACCAGAAAGATAATACAGTTGCAGGGCACTTGCCTTGTAATCCTGTGACATGGTTTCAATCATCAGCACCCTATAACTTCTCCCAAATACCATTAAGAATGATCCTGAGCACAGACAGGGACAGGATCTAGCCCTGAGAACCATGTGGTGTACTCCCAAAACAAAAACCATAGGTAACAAAACAAATGTATCCCTCTTCTAACTTCAATAAAGGGAAGAATCCCAGAGGAGAATAGCTCACACTGCTTCTTCCTTAGTGAATAAGCTCAGTTAATAAAATAACTGTGTATCAAACACCCAAAACAAGTGTGCTTCAGTTTTGGGATAAAGTTCCATGAAAAAAAATAATAACCAGAACAGGATACAGTTCTGGAGGTCATATTTTCTTTGATAATGCCCCATCCAGATAATTCAGCAGAAACTGAAGAAACAGTAATTTCGTATTTTTGTAAAATAATTTTGTAAACTATATTTCACCCAATCCAGACCTCTGTATTTTTATGTCCCCCCACCAATTAGCTCAGTACTTTCTAAGTCCAGTATCTCCTTCTTTCTTTCCTCTCCCTATTAAAAATGTAACCTTACACATCTTAAAGAAGTGCTAATTTCTTAAGTATAAATATATTTCAAAACACAGAAAACAAGTATCTTTCAACTCCTCTATGCTTAGATGACTCTATTAGAGAAATTGCTAACCTGCCATTTGTTTTATATGTAGTTCATGAAGTGTGATTCAGTTCAAATGCAAAGGACTTAGTAATTTGTGGTACTTCGCTTTGAATCTAATTATTGTAGTAATTGGTAGACACTCTTAGTACTCTGAAATTATTTTTTTTGACAATAAAATGCCCATAATTTTATACTCTACACTCACTACTGTAGCACTGTCCTCCCATTGTTCATCGATTTGCTCGCGAGGACACCAGTAATGTCTCCATTGTGAGACTTGTTGTTACTGTTTTTGGCATATGCCATGGGGAGCTTGTCAGGCTCTGCCTTGCAGGTGGGATACTCTCGGTAGCTTACTGGGCTCTCTGAGAGGGATGGAGGAATCGAACATGTGTCAGCCGCATGCAAGGCAAATGCCCTACCCGCTGTGCTATCGTTCCAGCCCATTCTCACTACATACTTTTAAAATTATCCATATTTATCTTCTCAGTTTATTATTCAGAAAATTTTAGTTTTGTTATCTCATTATTTTCCTGCATATAACCAATAAATACTATAAAGTAAAATATTGGCAGTTGGTATCTAATATATCCTCTTATTTAGATCTCTGCACTTTGAAGTTCTATGTGTAGAAATAGCTTTCTCAACGATCCAAATGATAGAAAATTTATCTGCTTACAGGTTTTTAAGCCGGTAAAAGTGTTCATGTACTATCAGCTATAAATTACTTTTCCCACTGCTGCATGTTTCCCCTCCCCAACGCTCACTCACACACACACACAAACACACACACACACACACGCACCATTAAATTTCTCTAATGGAAATACAGTACAACTCAAAGTTCAAGATTACTTTTTTTCCTCTTGTACTATACATTGCTTTCATCGTATCTTACATAGGTACTTGTTCCAAGAACCTTCCCTGGAACATATGCTTAGCAAATGTCACTGAGCAAATCAATGTAGAATAAATAAGGTTGTAAAGCATTGAAATGGTGAACTTTTTGTCTATTTTTATCTATAAATTTAGCCAACATATACCTGAAATTTTCAAAATGCATATTATAACTATAATAATAGTTTTATAATTACACTCATTTTGCAAATTTAGCTAAATGTCATTGTATGAAAAGCCAGCCCTTGTGCTAAACTGATCCATTTCATGAATTGGTTAAATGATCATATTGGCCAAAGGCACATCCGTTATTCACTGGAAGAAAATTAAACTCCAAGAATAACTTCCTTGAGTAAACACTAGTATTAATAAAATCTATCAGCGCTTCATAAGAGAAGTATACTACACAATTCAGTCTTTAACATTAGACATAGAAAAAATACTGATCTTCTCCAGAGCAATACTCTCATGCATTTCAATATTGTATTTCATTGATTATTGTATCATAAAACCAATGTCCCTCCAACACTAAAACTTTAATTCTGAGGTCAGATCCATTTGTATAGACTTCCCTTTACTTTTTCCATGCATGCTGTAATTAAATAAATCATATTATAAAATTTATTAAACTTCATATGTTATACATGCAGTTCTTTATATCTATCAATTAAATCTCTATAAGTTTATTTTTAAAGGTACCCTTTAGTGTTGCAAGTAAGCTGTTTCTATAAAACATGAAAAGCACAGTTTTGATGGGATGGAGGCATTGATGACAAGGGGAAAAATCATACACCACAAACGGTCACAAATACAGATCCTATATCATGACACAGCACATCACTCTTATGGTTCATTTGGAGATTAAGAAAGCTTTAGTATTTGGTCACTAAAGCCCTCACATGGGCTTTATCCTATGCCTTATTCTGAACACCTCCTACCCACAATCTTTGACGACTTGACACACAACCTTTTAACACACACAGAAGAGGCTTTTCTCAAACAAGAGTTTTTCTCAGAAAGCCTTCCCTGACCACTCTAAGCACCTGAACTTTCTGTTCTCTTCAATAGCCTTAAATCTACTTCCTTCACAGAATATTTACAAAATGCCCTAGAGTTTTGCTCAGTTTTTTTCTATTTTAATATATCTATAGCATTCCTATGTAAGCTTCCTAAGGAAAGGGACCTTTTTCGTCTGTACCCCACTGAATCACCTGCTCCATTCATGTTGTCTGATTGAGTATATTCAGATGAAACAGATACAAAAAAGAAGTTATAAACTGCCCCAGTTCCAATGCATCCAGTGCCGGCATACCTTAATCATGGAGCTCAGGTAATCACGTTAATATGCTATCTCACTTACACTGCACATAATCATTTTTTCCTATTTTACATATAAGCTGTCATACAGAGGTTACTTAACTTTTGCACAATCACAAGATAATGAAAGCTAAAAACAAGCTGTGGACTTAGGGTTATATGCTTCAAATCAAATCTCATTACCACCATGCCCTTCTATTACAGAAAATTGCATCTGCGTGTTACCCCTGGTACACACACTCTAGGCAGAAAATTCTTATTCAAGATAATGTAGAAATAAAGATACTAACCATTTAAAAAGTAGACAGAACAAAATCATCCTTCTGAAAATCCAATTTTAACTCTCCTTTTCTATTTCCAACTTATATCTACAAGAGGAGCCCAGGCCTCTCTCCATGGTACTCTCCTTAAACTATTTCTTATAGTAATACAACAAAATTGAAGTAGAGTCAGAAAAGAAGACTGAGTATCTTTCAAAGTTACTGGTAAAAAAAGAAAAAAGAAAATAAATTTAAGAGAATTTAGAGATGTCCCATAAAATAATGATGATGATGATGATGATGATGACAGGGAGATTCCAATTTTATATCTGGAAATAAAAGTCCTTAAAAATAATTACATCCTAGAAAGAAGTCATAGGAGAAATGATTTCAATTTAATCTTTAGATAGTACCTGTCTTAAAGTAAATATAGATCAACTTGCTAAACCAATAGATTTCTAAACTAATATAACTGGTGACAATTTTTATATACTCAAAATAATAGTCAGAAAAAACAATTTAGCATGAGTAACAACCCAATATTCTGTGCTTTTCTGGAGATACATAATGTTAATACATAACATTAATATAGTCACTTAGCTGCTCTAAGTTTCAATTTCTTTGCATTGGACAATCAGTATATATTTTACCTATATTTCAGGATTACTGCAAGGCTTGAATTATATATGCATCAAGGAAAGTGCAGAAACCTTCAGAAGTCTGCCACTGTCAGTCTGGCAAAAATAACTTTGAAGCACTTAAAGTGGAAGGCACAAGTTACTAATGTAAGTAAAGACCAACAGAGCAATTCATTGTCTTGGAATATAAAGACTAACAAAAGTCATTTAACTTTCCTGGGTCTGCCTCTTCATTTAGCTGGATTACATAAAGACCTTCAAGAAAGTGCTCTGAGGGCAACAGTGTACTTCAGTATTATCAGTACTATTACTACTGAATTATTTCCTCTTTGTTGTGCTCTGACTAACTTGTAGGAGGGCATAGATATTCGCCAAGAGGAAAGAAAGAATTTTGCCTTCACTTGCTCTATCCCATAGCTACTAATACATTGACTATATAATTTAACAAATCACTTGCTATGTATAAAATGAGGGAATTTTATCACTGAGTTCATCCAGCCCTCTTGCTAGTTTTCCCCCATTGAGAGATCTCCTCAGCAATGTGGCAGGTTGACCAAAATGACGACTGCTATTTGTGGAATAACTTGCTTTCCTTTTATCTTTATGCTTTTTAGATAGTATTGACCTTGGCAATATAAAAATAGATCAGTGCCAGTTATTTTAAATGTACCATGTTTAAGAGCTTATGTTTGGGCAACATTAGTAAAATTACATTAGTAAAATTAGTAAAAAGCAGTGCATTTGAAACATGTTTTGTAAATTAACCTTTCAGAGTCCACTTATTTGCAAAACACCTTTTTGTTTTGGCTTTTTGGGGGGCCACACCCAGTGATGCTCAGGGGTTACTCCTGGCTCTGCACTCAGGAATTACACTCAGTGTTGCTGGGCGATTATATGTGATGCTGGCGATTGAACCTGGGTTGGCCGCGTTCAAGCGTGCAAGGCAAACACCCTATCCACTGTGCTATCACTCCAGCCCCGCAAAACACCTTTAATAATTCTTCTAGATAGTGAGGCTAATGTCAAATTTAGAAAACTGTTTTTATGAAGTTCAATTTCTTATGTACTTTTAAATTCTTCAAATTCTCAAAAAGCCAAATCACCTCTAGTTGTTGCCCTTTATTCTAACTACTCCTCTGCTATTCTGACATATTCTTTCCCCTGCTATCCTCACCTATTACGTGTTTCTTTTTCCTTTAATTTCATCTCTATATACTGTCTTGGTTGCTTACAAAGAGGAAACTCCTTGTGCCACCCTTCTGAGGATTTGACGGCATTACCTCTTCATCACAGCACTGTCATAGTTTCCATTGGAGAACTTCATCATTTAGTTCTAAGCTTCTTAAAACCAGAGACTGTGTTTCTCATTTAACACCCTTGACTATAGCCTCTAATTCAGTGTAGCAGTGACTTAAGCAGAATTTATTGGATTCATGAGAGACAGATTTATTTTGCTGATCTACAGAACACTTTGTAACATTTTATGTAATTAATCATTTTTTTGCCACATCCAATGATGATCAAGGCTTATTTCTGGCTCTGATTTAGGGGTCACTCCTGGCAGAGATCAGAGACTATATGAAGTGAGAGTTTAGAACCTGGGTTGGATCTACACAAGGCAAAGGTCCTACCTGCTGTTTTATCATCCCAGCCCCTTATGCACACCAAGTTTTTAACAGGGCACTTTCTCTTTGCCAGAATCTATACCTCCATGGTGACAGAGAAAGACTCTTTGAACTTCAAGGTATTTATAAATTTGTTAATGGTAGTGAATGCAAATACAGGTGTCCTTTCCTCCTGAAATCATAATTTTGTAACACATAAACCCAGACCATATAGAATTAATTAGCTTAACATGTGAAAGATGGTATCCAAATCTTCAAAATTATTAATGGCCTAGGAAATAAACAGAAAATGAAATAAATGGAGAGAAAATCAGAAACATTTGGGGCAGGGGTGGCCCAGGGCCACATAAGCAATTCTTGGGTAACCAGGCTGGTGGCTTGAGGAAGCAGTGCTAAGGCCCTGTGGTGCAAGGTCAACCTTGTGTACACAGGGTTCTCCAGGACCACAGTGAGTGGTCAGTAGAGATCTTCATAGCTATATTCAATGATGCCTGGGAGTATGTGGGGTGGGAACCCAACTTGGATCTGGTACATGCTAGCATTTCCCCTAATCATAGTACTTGATTGCACATTTGACTGTGGAATCACAGTAACTGACCAATGCCTGAAACATTTCTCAGAAACAATTCTAAGAAATATTTTTCGTAATTTAAGAAAGATTTTATATATAGGAAAATTTATTAATAATCGTACACTTATCAACCTATGTTGCTGGAACTATTATCTACCATATGGATAGATATGGAGGTAGATGAATGGATGAGTACATGTATAAATTAGCTATCTATCTATCTACCATCTATGTTTCAATTTATCTATATAACTATTATCTCTTTAACCAGTCTATCCATCCAACAAAAGTGGTGCAATATAGAGGTTAGGATAGCAGATTAGAGTAATTCCAATAAATTGAAACTTCTCTACTAACTTCATTTTGTTACTTTGCTAAGGCTGTGAATCAGATGTTTTGGTTTAAACTAGATAATAATATAAATGTGTTGTTAGTAGACATTAAATTAAGACTTAATTATCGCTAGCACTGACTAAACCCTGGACATCTCCATCCTGAACTAGTCTCTTATTGAGTGCCCTGTAGAACAACCGATGCTATAACAGCCCTCCCTGTCCACCAATGATTTAAGAGCAACCTCTGCAAGGGTGACTTATTTAATTCTAGAAAAGGTTTCTGAATGTGAAGAACTCACTCTTTAATTTTCTAAATTCAGACTATGGATATGCTGGGGTGATAGCACAGCGGTAGGGTATTTTCCCTGTGCGCAGCCAGCCCAGACCAGCTGGGTTCAATTCCTCCGCCCCTCTCAGAGAGCCCAGCAAGCTACCGAGAGTATCTCGCCCATGCGGCAAAGCCTGGCAAGCTTCCCATGACATATTCGATATGCCAAACACAGTAACAACAAGGTTCACGATGGAGACATTACTGGGTCCCCTAGAGCAAATAGATGAACAATGGGAGGACCGTGACCGAGGACCGTGACCGATGTCAAAGTATAAATATTCTCAATTTGTAATACACACTTAGAAAAAAAAGTCCTGACATTTCAGAAAATAATCTTAAGCATTTATGGTAGAGCTTATTAAACTAAGGATCTGGTAGAATTTTTCCAATATAAAAAAAAATCTTAAATATTACAACCTAGTTCAACAAATACACAGTAACAAAGTTTCCTAAATCTGGACACACAGTGGAATTTTCTTTTGTAGCATTTTAACTTTAAATTTAAATGCTAAAAGTCTTGAGGTTATAAAAATGGTTGAGGTTAAGGTTAATACTACCATTCTCATTCAATTGGTGAGAATCCAGCAGAATCTCCTGAGCCTGTGCCTGGCTGTCTTCACCGGGGCACCTCAGAGGGGGGCACCTCGGAGGGGGAGTTTCCCTCCCAGCCCCAAGCAGCAGCCGGAAGCCTCCAGAACCCAGTCACAGCCATGATCAAAGCCACTCTCTACATGCTCAGCCGAGCCTTACCCATGAGGGAACCGGCAAAGGAACCCAAGTATGCGGGACCCGAGGCTGAGATCTCCAAGCTTGCTCAGATAGGGACTGGGCCCCCTCCACCCAACTACCCAATTTTCCAATAGCTTGGCAGTCACATCCACAAACTGCCCCCAGTGCCATGTAACCTCATCACTCGCCAAGATCCAGAGACTATAAAATAAAGCTCCGAAAGAGAGTGATGCAGTATTTCCTGAAGCGAGACCTCTTATACTCTAGCACACTGATGTGCCTAAAGAAGCACACATTTGTTTGGTTTAAACATACTTGCTTTAATTCTTTATATATGGGTTTAAAGGCTCCAGAATGAAATGCAACGACCTTCACACACTTCCCTCTTATTGTGGTGGGAAGATGCTCATTGGTAGGGTGGGTATTTGAATATTACCTATAATGAAATATTGTGAACTACATTATGAAAATAAAATGTATACAAATAAAAAAATAGATGAAAATCCAATGAGTCAAGAAGTAGCATTGTATGACCAAAGTAACACATATGACAAGAAACAGAAATTAATCCATAATTCAATTACTGTGAACAACAACTGTCCATGGGTCTATTATTTAAATGCCTTTCAGTTCTATATGAGCAAAACAAGAACTTCATTAATAATTCTACACTGTCTTAAGTGTTCTATATTCTAAAAATATTCTGAAATGAATGAACGGATCATATAAAGTGTACAAAAGAAAAGTTATTTTCATTTCAAAATTACCTTTTAAATATATGTAGTAAAATATATTTTACTACATATGTGCTAAAAGAGATGTCACATTGAGGGAAATATTTAAATTTAAAGACTCAAAAGTAAATTTGACACGTACCTTTTATTTCAGCTAACGGGAAAGAATGACATATGATCTATAAATTATTGTAGAATCTTGTTAATTCTAATGAGTGTCTAGGAGGGCATTGACAATTAATAAATCTTGAAAATAATCAAATGACAAAAGATTTTGGCTAAAAGGCAGTTTTTCTAATTAAATTAGGGACATGTTCTCTTTGTTGTGGATGGCAATCAGAACCTTCTACAAAGAAGGCTGAGAAGAATTATAGGGTTTGAGTGATGGGTGTTCAAATGAGAAGTTTTTACCAGGAAAAAAAGGGTCAACATTTCATCATTAAGTCAATAGTTTTATGAAGTTCCATGGAAACTGCCTTGAAAATAATTATGCTTCCTTTTGTTTTCACATGTTTCAAATGAGAGGGCCTGTCAGACATTTTCTGTGGTTGAATTACTTATTCTTGTTACTTATTCTGAGAAAACTGTTCCTGTCAGAGATCCCTTACATTTCTTTAAATTACAATAGATATTGACAATTTTTAATTGGAGCCATACATATTTTTAAATAGTGAAAATATAAGTTATTTAAATACAATTTTAAATAGTGAAGAAGTAAGTCATTTAGATATAGCTGTTTCCTTCAAAGTTGAAAGAAAACATGAGAGGCAGACTCTCAAAAAAAAAACCTGAACCAACACGAATAAGCACAGTAATCAATTTTGGTGTAATGACTTAATCATTGTGCCATTACTAGCACAGGTACATATTCTCACACACAAATACAGACATACTTGAACTTTACACTGAATGTTAAATGATGACTGAGTGTTTTTATTGATTTCTGTAGAGGAGGATATGTATGATAAACCTGGGGTTAATGATGTTGGAAGAGGGTTTACACTGCACAGCACACTGACAGTAATAGGTAGACAGGTAGAGGAGAAAAATTAATAAAAAAGCTTCTCACTTGGTAAATATCACTTAAAATGCCAAGATCAGAAGATTCGCCCATTTATGAACAATATGTTAGTACAATTAACCTAGGGGAATCCACTTGAGAGACAACTAAAAACAAAGAAGACTGATAAATAAACAAAAAAATTACCCTTTAGTTAGGAAGGTAGAAATAACGGTTTAACCCCAAAGTTTACCGCCTTACAATCTGTAAGTTAGCATACCTCTATATTCAGTTTTACCATCTTGGCCTTGAATTCCAGAAAAATTATAGCAAAATTCTATGAGTAATAGAACGAAGTTGGGGGGAATAATAATCTTCATCATACTTTATTTCTATGACTGTTTATCTTTAAATCGGCATATAGTCTATCAATTGCTTCTTTGTAATATATATGTGAAATATATTAATTAACCCCAATAGTGAAACATATGCAATCAAAAGATTTCCATTATTTCCTCATAAATTCTGCATGTTTCAAGAGCTAATGTTTCTTCCAATCATAGAAATCTAATTTTATTAAGTTTCTGATGGTTATTAATGACTATGTACAATGGGTTTTTAGCTCTTTAAAACTGGACTCTTAAAAAATATAACAGAATAAAGTGACTATTCCCACAAATTTCTAATTTATTTCAATTTTTCTATTCATGATTTTTAAGTAGAATCTGTCATTTTCAAAATGATGCAAAAGTAAACTTAATAAAGCCCAAGGAAATCAGGTTGAATTACCTAAAGACAAAGTTAAATTCAAATAAATCAAAATAAAACTTAAAATAATTAAAATAAATTATAATTGCACATTGACTAAATTTAGAGCTTCCCGTGCCTTAACCTCAAGAAATTCAAGACCCCATATAGGTCAGTACGCCACTCCGATTGTCTTACAAACAGGTAGTCTTCATTAAAGACAGCTGAAAATACTGTGTGATCTATACAACTAGGACTCAATCAAAGTCATCCAAGTTCTACATAGTAACTGTGTGAGCAATTTCCTCTGTATCAAAGTGGTGCGTGTGTATTTGTGCATGTGTGTGTGTGTGTGTGTGTGTGTGTGTATCTATCCTCAAGTCTTCTAGGTCTAGTATACATACCATCTGTTTACAGAAATTACCCAATTCTATCCATTTACAATTCTCATTGATTTTTCTCTATTGGAGAGGACAGTAGTGGACATCCTCTCTGCTCATGTCTGAAAAGTGTACACCAATTACAGTTGATGTCATAGCTAATCTTGTGCACATCTTACTCCTGTCCTCACCCCATTGCAGACTAGATCATCTAGCCCCAAGGGATAAAAACACAGGGTAAGATAGGAACTTTGAGTTCTCAGCCAGAAAAACCTCAATCTTAACTTTTCTAAGAAGAATCACCTTATGTAGTTGCTTGAGCTATTTTACAGTTCAAGGTTTCCTGTGTGGTCACAGACCATCTGTAGTCAGTATTCAAGAAGTTGTTAGGAATGCAGAACCTGAGGCAACCTAAGAATTGAGCAAATCAGAAGCTGCATTTTACACCACCTGTCTTCAGTCTGTGCATGCGGCCAATAACACAGTTGGTAGGGCATTTGCCTTGCACATGGCCGACCCAGGTTCAATTCCTCCATCCCTCTCGGAGAACCCGGCAAGCTACCGAGAGTATCTCACCTGCATGGCAGAGCCTGGCAAGCTCCCCATGGCATATTTGATATGCCAAAAACAGTAACAACAAGTCTCACAATGAAGACATTACTAGTGCCCACTCAAGTTAATCGATGAACAATCGCAGGGCAGTGCTACAGTGCTGTCTTCAATCTGTAGGTAGATTAGACTGTGAAAATCACTTTCCTCGGGAATCTTCCATTTTCTCACCCACAAAATTCAGATAGCAGTAACTATTTCTGCAGAAGCCTAAAAGGATCAAACATACAATAGGGGCAAAGTTCAATACCTCAGTATGGTCTCGATCTGATGCATGGTGTACACTTCCACACTTCCAGGTTTGTTTGTTTGTTTGTTTATTTTAATCAGAATAACCAATTTGCAACTTGCTATTACTTTTTATTACTTGCTAATGGAGCTACATTCCTAAAACTGTGATCATTACATTATGTGAGACTTGTATTCTTTTTTTCCTAATGATTGGTCTTTAATATGTGAAAGCTATTGATATAAGGCATGATACTTGTTACCTTTACTAAATTTCTTTTAAGAACAGGCGCGATTTGAAGTCTCCTTGTACACTGGTCGTGCTTTTCAGGAGCAGGCCTTCATTGAGTGACTTAGAAAAACACTGGGGGATATTAGGTGACTCTGTAATCATATATCTCCATTCACATCGTAAATTCCATACGCTAAATTAAATGACGGAGAAAACAAATAACTGTCTATTTGTTCATAACAAAATATGATGAGTATTCATGGACAATGCTTTTCAGCATTTCTCACAGGAGCCAGATTCCCTGCACACCTCTGAATCCCCAGAATATTCCAAAAAGGTCACAGGTGAAATCATGTAAATGGGACCTGAGACACAAAAACAGAGAGGCAACAGGTTGGAGCAACCAAAAAGAAACAAAGTTGGAGCTGGGCATAGTTAGAATATAGGTTGATCAATATTGCTTTGGCTCCTATTGGTCCCCAGTCTTCATTCCTTTTTCCCCGATTCTCATAACAAGGGAAATGAAGGATTTTGGTTTTATTTATTTATTTATTTATTTTTTGACTGGGTTTCACAAAAAGTAAACAGCACTTTAATGCTTTTTTAAAAAAAGCATTTGGAGCACTGGAGAGACAGTGCAGCAGGTAAAGTGCTTGCCTTGCCCACAGCTGACCTAAATTTCATCACCAGCATCCCACCTGGTTCCCCAAGCTCCACCAGGAGTAAATCCTGAGCACAGAGGCAAGAGTTACCCTTGAGAATTCTGAACTGTGGCCCAACAAACAAAAACAAAATCATTTTGTATTTTATAGTTTGCAACGTTGTTGATTAGGTATAAATCCTCTCTATTAGACTGCTTGATAAAATAATATCAAGAGTGCTTGGTTGATTAACACAACCATGTATGTTTTGGTGGTAGTTGTTATTTCTTTCTCTTATTCTTATTGTCTCCTTATTAAGTGAATGTGCTTTTGCAATTAGATGCATTTGTGAAAGATCATAATTCTCATTTAACTAAGGAAGAAGTCATTCATCCCAGGCACTGAGATGAATAAATTCTGCTAATAATATATGTGATCCATAAACAGAAAAAAAATGCAAAAATAAAGTTCCATTTGTCACAATCTCAGAAATAGTGGCAAACTATTTCAGTGGTAGTCTTGCATGATAGTCCTTAGAGAGAGTATACTGAACTGACTTATTCTACTTTCTTTTAAATGTAGGGCACTGGTGAAAAATCAATAAGGGAAAAACCTTTTGATAAAAGAGAAACTCCACTCACAGTGATTTCTACTTTCTCCTGCTTCATTATCAGGGCATCTGGAAGCGTCCTGGAGCCCAAACTGAGCAGCACCAGTACTTACTGATGTTTTGTTGGAACTTTTGGGCTTCTCTCTTTTGTTTACTCAACCTCCACTCTACCTTGCTCTGCAATAATAAATACATATTTCTAAGGCCTTTGGGAAGATGACCTTTTCCCCTCTCTTTATTCTAATGCACACTAAAATTATCAGCTCAGTTTTTATCTCTGCCTGATTTTACATTTAAAGAACACTTTGGTAATCTCTTACTGAATTCAAAGTTGCTCCAGAATGGAAGGCAGGATAACTATACATCTCAATTGAGGCCAAAGATATTTGACTTGGGCTTACTTGTTCAAACAAGCTTATCTCCCTTAGCAACTTCCTTGAGAATATGGGAGAGGGCCTATTTACCAATAAACAGCACTGCAAAAATGTCTTGGTTTTTCAGAGGCTTTCTTTAGGTCTCTGGGATCTCCAGGGAATCCTTTTGGGGCACATGTTATCTTTCTCCTCTCTTAGAGTGACTGCAACTGCCGTGTTTTGGGTTTTCCACCTCCTGTACTTCACAAGAACGCCCTCCAGTTCTGCAAGTCTTGGCAAAGCCCTGGGGTTTAAGCAGTCCCGAAGCAGCTGGCTTACTGCATTTGTTTACAAGTAGTATCTGGACAGAATGTTCAGGAAGAACTCCATCCGAGAGACTGACTTGTCAAAACCGTATTTGTCTGTTATACACAGTCTAAGTGCTCAAAGACAGACCTGGCCTTTGGGGCAGAAGGATAATAGCAGATTCTTCAAAAGGCAGCAGCAGGAGGCCTTCCTTGGCCTTCCAATGCCCCTATATCAGAGCAGCTGATATTTGCCTTTGACTCTCTGGAATAAGAATATTCTCATTAAATGGATGAAAGGTAATACAGATTGGACATCAGATACTTTTTCCTTATGACAAGTTATCTTAAAAAGGATAATAAAAGAGGTTTAGTTATCTTAAAAAGGATAATAAAAGGGGTTTAGTTCCCTTACTACATACTTTCTGAGAAAATATGGTATTCATTCCCTTTGCATTATAAAACGTCCTGTAAAATTCAGGTTAAAATTCATTTTTGACAGGAATTTTAGAACTGCAGCATTTAGGGACTGACCAGTGGATTTTGCCCGGCAAGCTACCGAGAGTATCTCGCCCGCATGGCAGAGCCTGGCTCCCCGTGACGTATTCAATATGTCAAACACAGTAACAACAAAGTCTCCAATGGAGACATTACTGGGCCCACTTGAGCAAATCAATGAACAATGGGAGGACCGTGTGAATAACAAATATTTAAAATATATGGAATCAGATAAAGAGAAACCGTCACAACTGAATACTGTTAGCATAATACGCATTTAAATTGTTTCTTCCTAATTGGCTTGTTGTTTTTCATTTTAGTTCTTGCTTAGACAAAGCAAGACTTTATGGCCATGTGCACACTAGGAAATGCAAATAATATTTCTTTTCATTATAAAATGATTTTTTCACAATGATTACATTTTGTACTCTAACTGGTGATTCAACTTCAAGAATCTGCATTCTATTAGCTGCATAATCTGAGAAGCCTTTTTTCCCCAACATGCATTCTTTACCTGACATGAGTTGTGCTAAACCAGAGTAAACAACAATAAAACATCCAGGCAATAAAGGTAATAATAACTGTGGGAGTCTAGACACTAATAGGGAGACAACAGACACCCAGAGGGAATTAAGGGGGCAAAAGTAGGTCACTTCCCAGGATGAGCAGTGATTTGACAACAACCAGGAATGATACTGAGTAATGCAATAAAGGTAGATGGATGACTGAGACAGAACAAAAGTGTAGGCATGAATCGAGAGGTTGTGTTCTTGTCCATTGGGACTCACAAGGTTATAAGAATGAGAAAAAAATGAGGATTTATAATTTTGGTAAAGTCACAAAAGAAGCAGCTAATAATAAATTCAAGAGACTACATCCAGCATTTACAAAATCTGCCACATAGGCCTTATCCTGTTTACATTTATTGGAACAAAGTTGCCTCAGATACCCACTGTTTCAGTACACACACACACATACTCATATACATGTGATCTTTGTATGGTCCTAATATACATGAATTTCAGTTATTAGAGTTTAATTAAATAAAACCTTTCCCCAACAACAGAGTTTAAATTTCAAGTAGCCAATACATTCACTGTGAGCAGTGACATAAACTTCAAATTTTCCTAGTGTGATTCAGCCTGCATTTCACTGTGTGAATAGTCTGTATGTATCATGATCAATGACAAACATATCATTTCTTTCAAACTCTGTTGTGATTGGTCTCTGGCATTTCATCGCCATTATTTTATCATTGGGAAGTTAGGAAGCAGCAACTCAACACGCTTTGTTGTCTGCTCAAGGGTTGCCACACTTTGCTATTCCAAAGAAAATAGCAAAGTGCATGACTTTGTCACCTCTAGTCTCCCAGTGAGAAGACCAAGCAAAGATAAATAGATAATAAAAGAGGGGGATTGGCTAATGATTATGAACATGAAAGAAAAAAATGATAAAGCTGAATTAAGTATAAATAAAGTTTTAGGAGTAGCAGCTAACCTTGAGAATATTGACACCTCCAGTATGTGGAAGACTAGTTAGAGAAACTTGTAGAATACAAAGTTATTGAAATAAAGCTGGAAATTGGAAGTCTCTGTAACTAAAAGGTGAATATATTACTCAGGGAATAAATCTACAAAAAAAAATCCCTTCATATTAAGAAAACTCTCAGGGATATTTCACGCCTGAAAATGCAAAGCATAAAATGTTGGAGCTCATCCAAACTTAGAAAGAAAAATGGCAATTTGCCAAGACATAGAAAAGTCATTCATTCCACCCGGTGATTTTTGTGATTAGAAGAAGACCTGCCTGATCTAAACTTTAACAACAACAACAACAAAAAAAAATCACTAATATTTTACAATGAAATATACAGAATTTTTAAAAATCATTCCCTGGACATTTATCTAGCATATACATGATTTTTTAATGTTTTGAAAAAAACACTAACAGGACACAGTGGAATAAAATATTTTCTACCCTTCATTAATAAAACGATTTATTCAGTTTCACCTTCCAAAATCATTTTTATAGACTCATATTACTGTATAGAGTCAGATGGCTTAAATGGACAGATGTATGCATGAATCAAGAGAGAGGTGATGAAAAAAAGATTGATATTCATATAATTTTATATAAAATGTATTTTAAAATACTTTCATCCAAAGCAGGAAAAACATAAATTCATGTACACAAGACAACCTTACCCCCCCACCAAAGAACAAATTATAATCCTAGCATTATGAGCCTGCCATATAGGATATTCTCTAAGGGAGTATTGTCTGAGGATTCCAAATAGATTAGAAGAATACTGTCATAAAAATACACTAATTCTGAGAATAGTCTTGTTAAAAAATCTTAAAGTGTTGGCTGTATCAATTTCTTCATTTTTATTTGCTAGTAAATGTTGGTATATGTATGTATCAGATAACCATTGAACTCTATGGAGAAAAACAAACTCTATTCTTCAGTGACCTACAAATACACACACATATGTATTATATATACATACATGCATATGTGCATATGCATTCATGCTTATATGTATATGTATGTATATGCACATACCCTCACTCTCAAGAGGAAATGCTGTTTACATTTCTGACTGGTTTTTCTTAGCAGTTCAGCATATATATGTGTGTGTGCATGTATACATATACATATACATATATTTATGGCACTCCAGCACTGTTCTCCCATTGTTCATCAATTTGCTGGAGTGGGCACCAGCATTGTCACCATTGTGACACTTGTTGTTACTGGTTTTTGGCATATCAAACACGCCACTGGGAGCTTGCCAGGTTCTGCCCATGCAGGTGTAATACTCTTGGTAGCTTGCCAGGTTCTCTGAGAGGGACAGAGAAATCGAACTTGGGGCAAACACCCTACCTGCTGTGCTATCGCTCCTAGTATATAAATATATAATATATGAAACATTATATATATTTCTGCTTGGGTCATTTTAGTGTCAGCTGATCACTGATTTTAGTGTCAGCTGATCAGCTGATTCACTGGGGTTCTTTCTAGGATCTCAAATACAGAAAGCACAGCTGAAATACATTGTCATCTTGGTGGCAAAAGCGAAAACAATCATATTCAAAAGATCATTTAAGGAGTTGGAGTGATAGCACAGAGGTTATGATGTTTGACTTGCACATGGTGGACCCAGGTTCGATTCCCAGCATCCTATATGGTCCTCTGAGCAGCGCCAGGGGTAATTCCTGAGTTCAAAGCCAGGAGTAACCCCTGTGCATTGCTGGGTGTGACCCAAAAAGTGAAAAAAAAAGAGATCATTTAAAGCCTCTGCTTCTAACTGAATACCAAAAATCCATCAAACACAGCAAATGGGTATACGTTTGAAGCTCAAATCAAAAGGAGTGATAGTATAGGTGGGGATGTGGCTCAGTGGTGGAGTGCTTGCCTTGCATGTGTGAGTTTCTAGGTTACAAAGATAAAAGAGATAAAAAGATAAAAAAGATTATCAAAATATAAGAAGAGAAGAAAAAGAGTAGTAATATCCCATACAAAAAAATGTGAGGTATTATAACTCTGTTAACACAGGAAAAAGAAGAATTAGAACCAAAAACTCATTCAACATTAGCATGGGCAAGTTCATATTTAGATTTCCATTATAACACTGCAAATACGTGGTAGCAGCTAGACTAAAAAAGACAGGACCTCAGAGCTTCATCTATCACTGTCGCATACCACCAGTTAGTTTGCTGCAAGTGGTTGACGCTATTTACTTATAAAAATAATCTAATTTTCTAATTTTAGGAGATGGGGCACAGTTGGTGGTACAAAGGGTTAGTTCCTGCTCAGTCCTTGAATGTCACTTCCGGAAGTCCTCAGGGAACCACCTAGCATTAGATATCAAACCCAGATCTTCTGCATGCAAAGCATGTGCTTCAGTCCATTGACCTTTCTCTCAGTCCTGACAAATGGGTTTCATAAAACACTGGTAATATGATAATTAAGTAAAAAAGAGATGCTTGGCTGAATTTTCCAGTCTAGTAGCAGTTCAGAATCTCTGTTGTTCTTCCTTAGTTGTGCGCTCACAATCCATTTTGACAAACATAAGGAAAAAATAAGGAGATTTAGATAGCCTAGCCCACTGCATGAATTGCTCATCAGCCCAGACTGCCTCACCCTTAAATCCAAACCAGGCCCATGGGTCATATCTTCCTGAACCAGTGCCTAAGGGAGCTTTGCTTCAGCAGCCTTCCTGTGGAGGAGGATGGGCACATTGTTGGCCTTGTGGGTGTCTGCTCCTCACAGGCCTGCTTTGTAAATATGCTCATACATCTGTTCCTTAGAGGACTGAAAGAATGCCAAGCTGGTGTAACAAGGAAAAGAGAGAGAAGCCCCCTCACTCCCACCCCCAGAGGAAATGCTCTGTTTGTACTTCCGGCTGTTTTTTTTTTCTGTCTGCAGAGGTGACATTAGCCAGCACATTTCAAAAATAGCACATGAAAAGCATGAAGGAGAGCCTGGGTTCAAAGAAGTGACTGAAGACAAGGTGATCTCTCAAGAGCAATGCACAATATGCAGACTGTACCAGAATTTGTGTGTGGGTGTATGGGTGCAATGAAGAAGTAGGATAAAGGTAGGGTGAGCTGGTAACTAATAATCACTTGGCACACATGTGGCAGGCAGTGTTAATGATTTTAGAATCTGTGGGATCTGAGGTCATAATGAAGAATCCCTGAATTCACAAAAAATATTCCCTGCAGACAATGAAAAAAAAGGAGTTCCAAATATAACCTATCATAGAGTTGGCAGATATGGAAGCACAGTTTAAAGTGCATCCCTAACAGAGACTCATTTGCTGATTAAATATACTATTTTTGAAAGCATTTATGAGAGCTTACTAGGACTCTACATCTAAGTTAAGAAAAGAGGTCTACTGGGGTGGCCATATTAGTATCCGACAACATAAATTTCAGGTTGAAAAAGATAAGGAACAGCAAAGGCCATTTTCTATTTATCAAGGGATACAAACAATGGGAAAAAAATCACACTCTTAAATGTATACACACCTAATGAGGGAACAACTAGGTATTTAATACAACTGCTAACAGATTTTAAGGAGGACATTGCTAGCAACACAATAGTAGCCGGAGATTTCAACATCACCTTATCACCTCTGGATATACCAACAAGAACAAAACTCAACAAGGAAACATTGGCTTTGAAGGAAGAAATAGAAAAGAGAGGGCTAATAGACCTATACAGGGCTTTACACCCCCAAAAGAAAGAATACACATTCTTCTCCAGTGCACCCAGTGCACAAGGAACATTCTCAAAAATAGACCACGTACTAGGCCACAGAACATACCTCAAGAGAATCAGGAAGATAGAAATAGTATCAACAATCTTTGCAGACCACGATGCACTGAAGATAGAAATGAATCACACACAGACACGGTGAACCAAATCAAACACCTGGAAATTAAACAACTCAATGTTGAACAATGAGTGGGTCAGGAAGGAAGTCAAGGATGAAATAAAAAAATACCTGGAAACAAATGAGAATGAAGACATGAGCTACCAGATCCTATAGGATGCAGCTAAAGCCATGTTAAGGGGAAAATTTATAGCTCTGCAAGCATTTCTCAGGAAGGAAGAAAGGGCCCACATAAACAACTTGACTTCATAGATCAAGATCTTAGAAAAGGACCAACAAAAGGAGCTCAAACAAGGCAGAATGAAAGAGATCATAAAACTTAGAGCATAAATCAACAACATGTAAACCCAAAAAACAATGTGAAAAATCAATGAAACAAAGAGCTAGTTCTTTGAGAAAATAAACAAGATAGATAACTAGCAAGACTCACAAAGAAAGAGAGAGAGAACCCTAATAAACTGAATCAGAGATGAGAAGGGGAATATCACAACAGAAACCAAAGAAATTCAAAAGATAATCAGAGACTACTTTGAAAGTCTGTGTGCCGTGAAACAAGAGAAACTTAGAAGAAATGGATAAATTCCTGGATTCCTATAATCTCCTAAGACAGAATCAAGAAGATCTAGAGTACCTGAATGGTCCTTTTAACATCAAGGAAATTGAAACTGTTATCAAAATCTTCCCAAAAACAAAAGGCCAGGTCCAGAAGAATTCACTAGTGAATTTTTCCAAACATTTAAAGAGAACCTATTGCCAGTTCTTCTCAAGCTTTTTCAGGAAACTGAAGAAACAAAAACTCTTCCAGTTTCTATGAAACCCATATCTCTCTAATACCAAAAGGAAACAAACACAAGAAAAGAAAACTGCAGGCCAATATCCCTGATGAATAAGGATGCAAAGCTTATCAACAAAATACTAGCAAATAGAATTCAACAACTTATCAAAAAGATCATACACCAAGAATAAGTGGGATTCATCCCGGGAATGCAAGGATTGTTTAACATTCAGAAATCAATCAACATCATCCATTGTGTCAACAAAAGAAAAGACAAAAAACATATGATCATATCAATAGATGCAGAGAAAGCATTTGATAAGATCTAGCACCCAGTTATGATGAAAACCCTCACCAAAATGGGTATAGAAGGGACTTTCCTCAATATAGCTAAAGCCAACTACCACAAGCCTATGGCAAGTATCATCCTCAGTGGGGAAAACTGAGAGCCTTCCCTCTAAGATAAGGGATAATAAGGATGGCCACTCTCTTCATTGCTGTTCAATATGGTACTTGAAGTACTTGAAATAGCGGTTAGGCAAGAAAAAAGATATTAAGGGAATTCAGATACGAAAGGAAGAAATCAAGCTCTCACTTTTCTCAGATGACATGATACTATTCTTAGAGAACCCTAAAACCTCTACCAAGAAACTCCTAGAAACAATTGACTTGTATAGTAAAGTTGCAGGCTATAAAATCAATACCCAAATGTTCATGGCTTTTTTATATGGAACTAGTGAGAGAGAAGCAAGTGAAATAAAAAAAATCCCGTTCACAATTGTGCCCCAGAAAATCAAGTACCTAGGAATCAGCTTAACTAAGGAAGTAAAAGAACTGTACAAAGAAAATTATGAAACGCTACTTCTGAAATAAAAGAGGACACAGGGAAATGGAAAGTTACCCCTTGATCATTGGTCGGGAGATTTAACATTGTCAAAATGTCAATACTTTTCAAAGTATTGTACAATTTCAATGTGATACCTGTAACGATACCCATGACATTCTTCAAAGAAATGGAGCAAACACTCCTTAAATTCATATTGAACAATAATGCCCACGAATATCTAAACAATAAGTGCCCACGAATATCTAAATCAATTATTTTTTTTTAGTGAAACACCATGAGGTACAGTTGTAGACTTACAAGTTGTTGTGCTTGGGTTTCAATTATACAATGATCGAGTAGCCATCCCACCACCAGTGCCCATTCTCCACCCCCACCAATCCCAGTATCCTACCCACCCCTCCCATCCCCCATCCCACCCTGCCTCTGTGGCAGGGCACTCCCTTTTGTTCTATCTCTTCTTTTGGGTGCTGTGGTCTGCAGAAGAGACATTGGGTGGCAATCATGTTATGTCTATAGTCTACTTTTCGCATGCATCTCCCATCCTGGGAGGATCATCCCAGCACCCTTTATTTGGTGCTCCCTTCTCTCTCTGAGCTGCCTTTGACCCTAGAGTGTGCGGTTGGCTTCTAAGTCATGGAGTGAATAACCTGGTATTTATCACAGCTGCTCTTGGGTGTTAGTCTCTTATTTTGTTACTTTATGTTATCCAGATGAATGCAATCTTTCTATGTCTGTCCCTTTCTTTCTGACTCATTTCGCTTAGCATGATATTTTCCATGTAGTACCACTTGTATGTAAATTCCATGACTTCATTTTTTCTAACTGCTACATAGTACTCCACTGTATAGATGTACCAAAGTTTCTTTAACCAGTCATCTGTTCTTGGGCACTCAACTTTTTTCCATATTCTAGCTATTGTAAACAGTACTGCAATGAACAAAGAAGTGCAGATGTCATTTAGAATATACTTTTTTGCATCTCTGGGGTATATTCCCAGGAGTGGTATTGCTGGGCCAAATGGGAGCTCAATTTCTAATTTTTTGAGAATCGTCCATGTGTTGGCGCGGATGTGGCAAGAAAGGGACACTTCTTCACTGCTGGTGGGGATGCTGACTGGTTCAACCCTTTCTAAAGCAGTTCTTGGGAAAAAGAAAATGGGAGGAATTAACCTTCTTAATTTCAAACTCTACAACAAAGCATAATAATTAAAACAGCATGTTGCGGGAACAAAGGCAGACCTGCAGACCAATGGAACAGAATTGTATATACTGACATCTTCCCTCAAACATATGATCATCTAATCTTGATAAGGGAGCAAGAAATGTGAAGTGGAACAAGGAAAGCCTCTTTAACAAATTGTGCTGGCAAAACTGGACAGAAACATTAAAAAATGGGCTCAGATCTCTGCCTAACACCATGTACAAATTTAAGATCAAAATGGATTAAAGACCTCAACATCAGTCTGGAATCCATAAGGCACAATGAAGACAAGGTTGGCAAAACCCCTCACGACACTGAAGCTAACAGTATCTTCAAAGATGACACACCACTGGCCAAGCAAGTGAAAACAGAGATAGAATGGGACTATCTTAAATTAAGAAGTTTCTGTACCTCAAAAGAAACAGTGACCAAAATACAAAGACAGTCTACAGTATGGGAAAGGATATTCGCCCAATACCCATCCGACAAGGGGTTGATATCAAGGATATACAAAGTACTGGTTGAACTCCACAGAAAGAAAACACCCAACCCTATCAAAAAATGGGGCAGTGAAATGAACAGAAACTTTCTCAAAGAAGTTTGAATGGCTAAAAGGCACATGAGAAAATGCTCTACATCTTTAAGCATCAGGGAGATGAAGATCAAAACAACAATGAGATACCATCTCACACCACAGAGACTGGCCCCCATCCAAAAGAACAAAAGCAACCAGTTTTGGCGTGGATGTGACGAGAAAGGGATCCTCCTTTACTGCTGGTGGGAATGCCAACTGGTTCAGCCCTTTTGTAAAACAGTATAGACGATTCTCAAAATATTAGAAATTGAGCTCCCATTTGACCCAGCAATACCACTCCTGGGAATATATCCTGGAGCGGCAAAAAAGTACAGTGAAATGACATCTGCACTTCTATGTTCATTGCTGCACTGTTTACAATAGCCAAAGTCTGGAAAAAACCTGGGTGTCTGAGAACAGATGACTGGTTAAAGAAACTTTTATTCATCTACACAATGGAGTACTATGCAGCCGTTAGAAAAGATGAAAACATGAAATTTACATACAAGTGATATTACATGGAAAGTATCATGTTAAGTGAAATGAGTAAGAAAGAAAGGGACAGACATAGAAAGATTGCATTCGTCTGGGGAAAATAAAGTAACACAATAGAGAGTAACGCCCAAGAATAGCCAAGATAAGTATCAGGAGGTTCACTCCATGGCTTGTAGGCCAGCTGCACGTGCTTGGGAAAAAGGCAGTTTAGATAGAGAAGGGAGCACCAAGTAAAATATTTGGGGAGGATCCTCTCAGGATAGGAGGTGTTTGCTGAAAATAGACTATAGACTGAACATGATTGCCACTCAATGCCTCTTTTGCAAACCACAGCACCCAAAAGGAGAAAGAGAATAAAGTGGAATGCCCTGCCACAGAGGCAGGGTGGGGGTTTGGTGGTGGGAAGGGTCTCGATCATTGTATAAGTGATACCCAAGCACAAAAAAATATAAGTCTACAACTGTACATCATGGTGTTTCACTAATAAAAATTTTTAAAAAATTAAAATTAAAATTAAAGAAAAAAGAAAAGAGGTCTAGGGGCAGAGAGATATTACAGTAGTTTGGGCACTGGCCTTGCACATGGCCTATCCAAGTTTGATTCCTGGCATCTCATATGGTCACCCAGTCCTCCAGGAGTGATTCCTGAGTGCAGAGCCAGGAATAACCCTGAGCACTTCTGGGTGTGCCAGACCCTCCAAAAATGATAAAA